>NW_013666232.1:0-20794 GCF_000517525.1 Limulus polyphemus
AATATATAAGACGGTCACAACGTGTAATTGAACTGCGGAGAGAGAACATTGTTAAGCACGTGAGACGTTCGTTGAGAATTTGTTATAGCGCGACTGTTGAAATTAAGTGTATCGCGAAGTTATATTCAGAAAGAATAAACCAGTTTTATTTAAGAAAGGACTTGTGTCGCTAAAGTTTTGTCGGAACGAATTTACGGAAAATTAATTAACGACCAGAGACGTAACAATATGAAAATTCTACAATCTGGAACTTTTCTCTTGAAACATTTCCAAAACTTGCAGACAGATTTGACACATTAAAACATACATTATTAGTATTTTCAAACTAATGCTAGTCACTTAAAAAAACAATAAAACACACTAAATTATTAGAGGATAAAAAGTGGTACAAACAATTTTTAATGTTAATTTTATTTGAAAACTCAGGATTGGCATGTACTTTTTTGGAAGATAGTAGTGAATATGTGCAATTTGTTTGTAGTTTCCTGGTAGGAGGAGAAAACAGAGGCTCTCTTAAATAGAATAGAGGAGATAAAGAAAGAGAATTGTAAATTGTGGAAAATGGCAGCACGAATTAAAGAGGAACTCAAGCTTTTACATGCAAAGAATACTGTACCTTTAGATTACTTTCAAGAAATTAATATAGTATTCTTTGCGTTGTTAAGTGCAAAGCTACACAATGGGCTACTGTGTTGTTCCCATCATAGGTATTGAAACCTGGTTTTTAGTGTTATAGGCCTTCAGACTTGCCACTGAGTCATTGGGGGCATTAAAAACAGTAACATGGCTAAAAGATGTGAAAGTAATTGGGAAGAGGAGGTTAATTTAAGTTGCTAATTTCAGCCTCTATCTTGTGCAGATGAGGAACTAGGAAAACCAGTAAAACAAAAGGGACATATAGATATAGTAATGCAAAAGTTAAGGTTAGGTTATAAATTATTCTTTGATACAGCTTCTGGATAGGGTAGTCTGTGAGGTGAACGGGAAGAAAGTAATGTTATCAGGGGCAGGGGACATAACTCACAGAGAGTGAGATAACTAAGGGCATTAGCGAGGTTATGAAGTTGGTAGAGCACGTAGGAGTTAAGTTTTAGGGAAGGGCAAGTTGGAAGATTTAATTGAGAAGTACAGAAGCCTGATAAAGGCATTTAAAAATAAAGGGTACAAACTGATTTATTTTTTTAAGAGCAAAGCCTCATTGGGCTATCTACTGCAGGGAATCAAACCCTAGATTTTAGCATTGTAATCTGGAAACTTACTGTTTACTCACCAGGGGACAAACTGATTTTGTAAAGAGTATTATCATGCATTAACTGTGGCAGCAAGATTCTACGTAGGTCTCTGGGGTTGAACAGTAGGTTTAAGTCATTGTGTATAAATGAGCAGATAAGTTGGATGGATTTCTGGGATGAGTTTTCTGGAAATAAGAAGACTTTTTGCTTGGATGAGTTACACTTAAATATGGTAGGGACAGACACATTTGCAAGAGGTATCACCTCATCTCTAAGGGCAATTCTAAACTATTAGTACCCTCCAATGTGAATAAGGTTGAGATCTTGGGATCGGGGGAGCATCTAGGTACACATGGGGAATGCCAATTTTGAGGATATGACACAGGAAATGATACTGATAGAGTGGGATAATGCATAAAATTGAGATGCTTGACTGATGTGGGAGGTTTTTAAAAATAAGTCAAATATTCAAGATAAGTATGTTCCAAAGAAGAAAAAAACAACAAAAAACAGTGGCTACAAGTAGCAGACAGGGTGGTTTATCTAAAAGCATTAGAAAAAAAAAATAATGATAAACATTAAAAATGTTTAAGTTAACTACAAAGACTTGGAAAATTATAAAAATCATGACTTGGTTAAAACAGATATTAGAAAACGAAAAATGGAAAAAGGTTAGCTGAAAATGTTAAAACTAATATGGAAGACTGTGGGGTGGTTGAGTTGCTAGAGTTTTCATATGCTTCAGTTTTCACAAGAGAAGATGTAAGCAGTATTCTAGATCATAAGAAGTTGATTGTGGCAAATATAACAGTTGTGCCAAAACTTAATCTTAATTATGAAACTGAAAACATGGAAAGGCTCCAGGGACAGATAATATTTTTCCACGGATATTAAAATAGGTTAAGGATTGCATAAGTAAACCACTTACTAAAATTTCTTGTGAGTACTTGGGTAGTGAGTGAGCAGATCCCAGAAGACTGGATGCTGGATAATGTTACCCCTATTTTTAAGGGAGGTGACAAGCAGTGTCCAAGTAATTATAGGCTAATTAATCTTACTTCTGAATAGAATAACAGAATTAACAGTCATGTGTAAAAAGCACCAACAGCTAAAAGTGCAAACAGTGTTCAGCAGCATTGCAATTTGAATCTTAGTTAAGCCTTCTGATGGGAAGTCCAGCAAACATACTCTTTTTATATAAACATTTTACACACACAAACACAGTTCTGAATTAAGTTTCACCAGTGTAAAATAATAAAGGAACATGAGGATTTTGAGCCATCAGCTGTGATTACAGGGACGTGGATTTGATTTCAAAATGGAAGAGAATGGTGATGGGTGTCCTTCTTGTAATTCATGTCTATGTTTGATCATTTATGGCCACATTGAATAATAGTACGTACACAAATATTTCTTAGTGTACACAAGGTTTTAATTTATAACTTTTCTCTGCAGATGTCAGTTGTTTTAAAGTATATGTTCATTGGCTTACACAAAAAATTTCATTATTAAAACAATTACCTGTCATTCTCTCATTTATGTGAAGATATATTCTTGCCAACTGTCAACAAAATACAAATTTGTTTTTCATAAATAAGGATTTTACACTATTTATTAATGTCTGAAAGAAATAGTTAACATATGTTTAAAAGGGTCATGTTATCATGCTAATTACCTGAAATCAATTTGAATTTTGATTTTATATAAACACATTAGTGAATTCAATACATTGAAATGTATAGCACTGATCATATTTGTTTGAGCAACAATCATAATATGAATTAAGGCCACCAAACTTAATATGAAGATTATTATTAACATTACCTAAATTAGGATACTTTGATAAAAATAATAGTTACATAATTAACATGTAATATAAATAACAAATTTTGAACAAAAACATAATTTTTGCATTATTATGTCCCACAAAATTAAAAACAAATGTTCTGTTTAAGATCTCTATTCTTAAATGGTAAAAAAAAAGGTAGCATATACACCTGCCCAAGGTATGCTTAAAATATTTTTTGTGAGAAAAAATCATTCATTTATGAATAATATCAGGAAAAATAAGTAGGTTCCCTTGATGAATAAAAATCTACCTTTCTAAAATGCCTGGGTTATGGTATGCTTGTTTTTTGTTAAGTACAAAGCTATGCAATGGGCTATCTGTGCTGAACCCACCACAAGTACCAAAACCCAATTTTGACATTATAAGCTCCCAGACTCCCCCCGCTGAGCCACTGGTAGGTGCTCAGGATATGTTTTATTTTTATCATTCATTTATGATGATAACTCAATAACAACAGGTAATTTGACAGAAAAAAGGCCAAGCTTTTTTCTTGTGCAATAATAAATAAGTGCTAAAAAATTATGACATATGGAAAAGTCTTAGCTCTGGAAAATAAATTGTTAATAAGTTTTAAGAAAATGATTAAATAACACGTTCATATAAAAATTTTCTAAAAACCATTTTGAAGCAAGATATTAATTTTTTTCATAAGTCATATTACACCTTTGTTACCACATTATCCTAAATTAGTAAACATGTTGAGGTAGCTCTGAGCTAGTTAGATTATCTTATATGTCAGTTGCAGCTTTAAAAAAAAAATCATTTTCCATTTGAATTAAATTTCATCACTATTTCAAAAATAGTTTCAATGGAAGAAAGTTTAGCATTCACTTAATCCAACCGTCCATTGTTATTTAAGACATGTATATAAATGAACATTTCTAAAATAATGTGAGTACCCCTTAGTTATTTGCCAAATAAAGCAGAAAAAAAGAAGTGGTAACCACATAATTTAAAATCAAACAGCTAATTAAAATAATAAAAAGATAACAGAAAAATTCTACTTAATCAGAAAACAAAACTTCACCAAAATTTATTACATATGGAAAAAATTAATAAAGCCAAACAATTTTAAAATTTTTTCAAATTTTGTCATATAACTGATATTTTATTCAACAAAATATACAATAAACTGAATAACAGATATCTCTAACTTTATGTGATGACATTAAATAGTTAACATGGACAAGTTTAAATACCTTATATATTGATATTTCTTAAGCCATATTTTGAATGTTTTAATGTAGATATTTACTAGAAAGCATATGACATTAAGATCTAGAAAGTTCACAAATATTAAGAATCCAGAAGTTTTGCATAATATGTAGAAACATGGGTATGTTATAAATATGAGTAACTATTTATTATTGAGTCAGTTTAGTGTCAGAAGTTATTTGCTGTTGAAACTGAGATTTTTTGTGTCTATCCTGCTACTGAGTTATCATGTTTTTTAACGATCTAAACTCAGTAAGTTAGGTATAAGTACCACTAATCTTGAAATTTCTGTTGAAGCAGTGTACTTGAAATTAGGCCTATATTAGTTTTGGATTTTTTGTCCAAAAGTATGTTTACGAAATTAGGCCTACACGTAAACGTAGCTGTAGCAAATATCACTTTAAAAATTAATTTTTTAAATCTGTACATGAACTGGACTTGGAATTATTTTTACCAAATAATCCATAGGGACCTGCCCAACAAGAAAAAACATTAAACAATGTTAACTTCCCATCAGACCTTACAGCAAAATTAAAAATAAACCTGGTAATGAGTATAGTTAATTAAATATGCTGTTCTTACTTATAAAGATTAGAATGCATTGTTATGTCAGCTGGGTACCTTTGCTGTTAACAATATGTAGGCCATCTTAGGAGATTTAGGTTAGTCCTAAATGCATGTAATAAGCTAACAATGCAAAATAAATCTGTACAATAAAAAACCCTTGAAACTAGATATATTAAATATTCTAACCAATACTATTAATAAAAGTGTAGTACATAAACAATACAAGCATTTTCTACCTTTGTATATTAATATAGTATTGTTCTACATTTATCAATTACTGCTGAGTATGTGCAGTTTTCACATAAAAATGTTGGCAAAAAAGTCACTAAGTCGGTGCTGTTCTAGCTGCTCTTGTTCTTTATTTTATTGAGGTCACACCTGTTCTTCCCACGGGTGGCATACTGCACGTTGTTCAATAATATCGACAACAGTTTCCTTTAATGGTACATCAGATGGTTTATCTCAAGGTTATGGCCTTCCCTAAGCTTGAATGAGAATTAACACTAGTTAATCTGGATGAATTCAATTTTACCTATGATGTAAGAAACAGTGGAGTTAAAACAATCTGGTTGATGATCTCAGCTTCATCACTTTGAGAGAAATAGTTTCCATCCAATACACATGACAGTCCATCCAAAAGAAGTACATACATTGTGTTACTTTATAATTAAGATTGTGTGTTTGTATTTTAAACTGTGTCCAGTCTCTTTATTTCCATGAACTCTGGTATTCAAAGAAACACAGTATTACCTTGTAATAGATATGTAGAATTATACATGGACATTTTCTCTACATAAAAACACTTTTATTTGTGAGCTTTCGGCCCTATTACTGGAGCCATCATTGGGCAACAATTGCCTGATGAAGGTTCCAATAAGATGGCTGAAAGCTTGCAAATAAAATTATATAACGTAGAAAAAAAAAAGTCCATGTATAATTCTACATATTAATTTACTTACATCGTGAGTCTTAAACAACAACTGTAACAGATATCTTGTTGAATCTCCTGTTATTCTGTGGATCTATTCCATTACACTAAGGAAAATCAGTTTGAGCTGAATATACTGCAAAAGTAACATTAAAGAAATAATAAGAGTATAACTCATTTATGGAACATACAAGCACTATCTGCTGATTAATTATCAGTAGTGAAAAAGCCCTCTAACAAAAAAACTGAAAATCTGATTGATTGAAAACTAGTATGGAATATGAATTGGTATCTGAATAATTTGATATGAAATCCCAATGTGTTGTCTTATTTTTATGAGAATTGGTAAAAACTATCTCACTGAATACATAATGAACATTATTGTACCTGAAGTTGACCTAACAAAGGAATTTATCTTTTTGGATAACACATCAGGTAGAGTTTTAAATAGAAAATAATAAAATCATTCATGTCAGACTCAGTATTTTACGTGTTCATAATTTGTTAGTGGAATGGCATTCTGTATTTACTTGCTGACTTCACTCCACTATTCTTCAAAAGAAGTAAGTCTTTGAATAATGATCAATATTTGAAAGTAAAGACCTTTAAAATTAACTTGGTTGTTAAAGTATGGTTAATATCTAAATATGGAAAAAAAATTACATGAAAAATATTTTGAGGTTAAGAATATCATGAATCACGCCAGTGGTTCATAATAGGGATCACAAGAAATTTCATAAAACCCTAATAGAACATTTGGGCAAAAAAGCACCTTAAACAGTAGAGATTCAGGTCAAACAACACTTTAAAACCTTTACTATAGACTTCTAAGGCTGTACATATATAAAAATGCACAAAAAAAGTATGCATGTTAGACTTTAAAGGTAAAGAAAATCCACTCAAATGGCCCATTTGTAATTATTATTATTATTCTCTTGCCAGCCTACAACAAAAACAGCTTGGTATATTGCACCCAAACCCTTTGTAGAATACTAAACAAGGTATTGCGAAGGTCGTTGGGGTATTCAAAATTCGATTTGTTTCTTCTATATCTTACATAAGATAAAAAACATCATAATTCTAGTGTAAACGGTGTTATCACTAACCCTTGAAGTGAGCTTTCTTACAAATATCTCATGTTCCTTTAAATAGCTTAAGTATAGGGTGAAACAGGAATTACCAGCCAATAATGGATTAATATTTGATGACTTTAACATGTACATACTCAACTTTGTACACTATACAATTAGTGTCTTTAGGGAGCCAACCCCATATTATGTATGAAGTGTAGAAGTAAAAAAATAAAATAAATAAATACACAAAATATTAAATTTTATAATACACATTTGTAGGATAATTACTTTAAAATACATGAAGGTTTATTTAGAGCAATGTTTTAGATGTATATGTTCTATTTGAAAATGCTGCTTTTCTACTGGTAAAATTTTATATAAACTTTTTTGGGGGTTGTGTGTCTTAGTCTATTTGCCCATTGCTGTGCATTATATACAGAGAATTTAGTTACACAGAAACTATAAATGATCATTATATTCTCAAAGAAATCTCCATGAAAATCTCCAGCTGCAGCTTAACATTTTACACCTTGAACTAATGCGATCATATAGTAAATCATCATGAACCATATCAGCTAGTTACTAGCCATGTTTATTATCATAACAATGTATAAAGTTAGCTACCATATCAATTAATCCTTTGCCAATAGTTGAGCATAAAAAAGTCAACAAACAAACAAACAAAATTAGAAGTTTAAAAACCTGCAAATAAGGATTGTAAAAAACTCGGCTAGAGATACTGTAGACATTATGTACTCAAACTACAAATCCCTATTTTGACTCCACCAAATGTAATTCTAGGTAACAGCATGGGCCCAAAATAAGGGGTTTGTAGTTTTAAGTAAATCATGTCTACAATATCTTCAGCCAGGTTTCCTTACTTTTTTATGATCCCTATTAGCAGGTTTTTAAATTCTCAATTTTCTTATTTATCTTGTACAAATACAATTTACTCAAGCTTCATTGATTTTTTTGAGAGAAATAGGTAGATCATATATGTATTTTGCCAGTTCAGTAGTTTATAAGAAATTACACCCCTATGGTACAATACAATTTCTTCTGAAACTATTAACATTTAGATACTGAAACTAGATTTCAGATATACAACATACAGAATAAAAGAAAACAAACTTTTATTAAATTTAATCTACTTTTCAAAGACTACACGATAGTTTCCTGAAATATCTCAAAGACAAAAACCATTATTTAATAATTAGTATCACTATCTAATTACCTCTCAGCATAAGGGAAACAGTCTAAGTATCATCTTTGTGACCTTCCTTTTGAACATAACCTAAGAGAATGTTGTAATAAATAGGATACTTGAAATATTCAGGTGTAATTATTAATTTCCTTTTTCCTAATTTATAACCACCTGTAAACTGAGTGTGGCTTGAACTATTTATATGTTCCATATCACCTGACTGACACTTTATCTTGTGGGTTAAAAATGGAAGAATTTTAAACAATATTATTATAAACTCTTCCTTTTCTTCATTAAAGTATATTCTAATTGGGTATTTCTGAATGATGGCAAACACCGAAAGATTCAAGAGAACAAATGCAGTACAAGCAATAGTCAGTTCTGTAGTATTTTCTAGGTAATCGGTGAAGAGAAAAGCTGTTTCAAAATTTGTTATTTCAAATCCTTTAATAAGCAGAAAAAAAGTAGTTAAACCGCTGGCCACAAGCTGACCCATGAAAATGTAGGAAGTTGCCGGAGAAATATACACAAGATCATACTGAGATTTGTCTACTTTGTCAGTATAAAAAGGATCTTTATGAAACATTTTTGTGAAGAATGAACGACGAATGTTGCATATTATTGAACACTGTTTGATTGAGGATTGTGGCTTAGGCCAGTTGATTAAACAAGAAGGGTTTGGCCATTGGTTTCTGAACTGGACCTACAAAAAAAAAAGAAAGAGAGAGAGAAAAAACGAATGTTTAATATAATCAAATACCTTATATAGTAAATGTTTTTGTATAAAACATTCTAGCATCTTGTTGAGTACTCATTTAATAGAGGTGTCTAAACAATATTTATATCAGTGGTTTATAATTCTGACAATTTCAAATGTTTTTCGATATAATACCAATAATAAACATTTCTGGCTTTATACAAACAGGTAATAAGATTTAACTTTTCAAAGATTAGATCAAATAAAGATCATGCACAAACCCCAGTAATGATTTTATATTTTACGTTTTACCTACAATTTGACTTAAAAATCTCTACAGAGATTCTATTTAGCAAACATAACACTAATACCACTATTTACATATATTCATGGAACATGTTTCTTAAGAAAGGAAAAAAGTAGCATATGTTTTTTACAAACATTAAAGCATTTCATTACAAGAGGAAGACCAAAATACATACACACACACTTATGTACTTGCACATTAAATTACAACAGACTTCATGCTTCATGGTCAATTTGTTTCTAAAACAGTTTACATAAAAAGAAATATGAAATAAAGACAGTATAGAAGGACCAACAGATGGTCAGAGACTAGAGAATCTGTCTTCACTCATTCTCACATGCTAGAAATGAAACGAACTAATATTGAAAGTAGATTATTTTGAGTTAGATTTTACACCCAGAGATGTTGATCCTGTCCCAATGGTGAACTAGAGCTGGAGAAAGCTGAGGGAGCGATGTCCAAGGTAGTTTGTCAGGAAATTCTTTAGTGTTTGGAAGACTGGAGAATGTCTTCAAACTCTTTTACTGGAAGTGTAGTTATTGGGAATTTTGCCAATTATTTGGATGGCATTTCTAGCCAGTTACAGACAGTCTATGGTGTTCATTATTGTACTCTCTGGCTAAGTTGGATGGAGTTTCAGTGGTTGTCTGGACCTGATGGTCAGATATAGAGGCTTGTCTTGTGATTTTATGTTACATATTTTAGATGGAATTTGAGTTTGTTAGTCTGCAGTGAGAATCTGGTTTAGTTGATCTGGATACTGGGTTTAGGGTACAGTCTTGGTGAAGGAACGACGATCTGAACTGTAATGAAAGGTACAGTTTTTGGAGGTTTGATGTTGTTTTTTGCATATGGTATCTTGGCCTTGAAGTGGAAGTATTTGAAGAAACAGCCACACTGGAGTATTCAATATGCTAGTTCATGAGAGTTTACCACTACTTTGATAAAAGGTAAGCCTTCCAATTTTACTGGACATAAACCTGTATGCACTATGGATGTGAGTAGATAGATCATCTTCTAGGGCTTCTTTAATTTCCAAAGTTGTGATAAAAAGATTGACATTTTGTAGGAAGATACTGTACAGGCTGTTGCGGCATACAGGGGGGGGGGGATGAAAAGTTTACTTGCGTTCGTAAGTTCCATGGAAGCACAGATAAATGAAATCTTCATGTTTAGTGGATGAACAAAAATACCTCCACATTTGACTATTTTCTTTTTGTACTTGTAATTTGGTGGTGAATTTATGGATTTTCCTGAAATCATAAATTTGTTGAAGGGGAAGAAGATCAGAAGACCATCAATAATGACAGGAGACATCATAATGTAAAGCACACCAAGCATTAGGATTTGAAGGTTTACATTTTCCTAATCTGAAAATGTATTTATAATAGATCCTCACTTCTTCACACAGAATAATTATATCCCTCGTGCATCTACCTATTAGATTTGCATGTCATTAGCCTTGAGCTAACTCCCACCTAAAATTTGCATGTTTAATGTGAACTGCTTTGGTGCCTGATGACATCATCATGTGACAAATACCCTCCAACAATAAGAGGGCAACATGTGTGCAGAAACATTCTTTAAGCATACATATTCAAAACAAATTCCAAAAACACCTGGAGTGACATCCAGTTGTAAGGGCTCCACAGAAGCACATCCGTGGGAGACTACATCTTGTCTCAACCAGGGTATACTCTTTGCTCAGAACATAAAGGGGGAGAGGCAACTGAGCCCCAAGTGTCACAGGGATGGTGGAATGAGAATATGACCATCCAAGACTTGCACACAAGCAGTCAGTGAGCCAATACGTGTGTGTAGTGTGGTTAAGGTGCAATCAGACCAAAAGGGTGTGCTCACATTAACTCAACTGAAAAGACTCAGGCTGCAGGAGGGCAGACTAGCTGTTTGAACTCATCAAGGTCCACCACTACTAGTGGCAAGGTCTCCTGTACTCCACCTAAAGAGAGGGGGGTGGGAGAATTCATGTCTTTTACTGGAGACAGTGCAATGGGTGCTACAAATCTTTACTTTTAAAAGCTGGCAAGCATGAGTGAAAGAAGTAGGCAGTCACTTTCCTGGTGCTGGCTTTGTCATGATAGCCCATGGAATGATACAGTCTAGATTTGGCAACTGAGTAATTGTGCATTCTACGAGGATATCTCTAGTGGTCTTATGGTCTTATCTTAACAGTAGGTACTGTTAGAGCCAGGGCAGATGGTTTAAGTGATTTCTGTTACCTCTGGCCAGATGCAGATTTTGGGAAATACACATAACCTGGGAGGTAACAACAGCCACCTGGTGGGATCCTGGTAGATGGAAAGAGGCAGAAAAAGAAAATGCACACATCTTAAAGATGGTGAATCAATTGAAGGGATACAAAACTGCCAGATGATGAATATAATGAGCAAAAAATGTGTGGGGAGTTGTCTACATGCCTGCCTGGAAGATCTTGTTCAAGGGCTGGTGAAAATGAGAAGCAAGAGAATGAGACAGGTGACAAATCTAATGCTAAAAAATATGAAGGAGACTGTGAGCATCAACATACAGGGAAGAATACACCATCTAGAGGAGTTGATGGACCCTTCTGTTAAGGGTGAAGGTGAGAGGTCCATGGATGAGGAGGGGGCTCCAGGATAGAAACAGATGGTGGTTAGAACCCCAAAAGGGAGAAGTTTGTGACAAGTAACTCTGAACAGCCCAAACATGACATAGGAGCCAATTGTAGTCTGAACAAGCAAAAAAGTGAGAGACAGAAGGAAGGAAGATAGAAGGAATGGAATGGTCCCCCTTCTGAGCAGCCAAAGTCATTGAAAGTAAGAAATGATATGGATAGAAGTAAGTAAGTGCAATGGAATAGAATGCAAGAAGCATAAAGAGCATAGATAACTGAATGATGGCACTTTCATGCACAAAGGAGGAGGAGTTAAGCAATAAGAGAAAAGTGGTATAAAGAGTAAGAAGCCAACAGCTCAAACAGGGCATATATGAGAGCATACAACACCTCATTAAAGTGTCATTGAGGTACCGGAGTTGGGAAAGAACAGAGTGGAGAAGACAAGGAAAGAAAACCATATGGTAATGCAAAACATAGTGGAAGACTTTCTGAAACCCAGCAAAGCTGGAGGCTGACAAACCATGGTCAAACAACCAAGTGAAAATGGCAGAAAGGTGTGTCACAGTAGAATTGATGGACCAATGATGAAAAACCTGCCAATTCTGTTGATAGCCAAAGTGGAAGAACAACAGGAATGAGATAAGAAAGCTACACAAACTAAGAGTACAGCCCTAAGGGTAATGAACCAGACAAACCCCACAAGTTGAGAGTAAGGGCTGGTACCCTTGGATGAAAAAGGAATGTGAGGTGGAAGCAATAGAGAGGGGACAATGGGTAAAGAAGGGAGAGTTAGATTTCAATCATAGAAGTTGAGAAAACCAGGGCTGAGCTGGCCAAAAAGGTGTCACCAATATGATCCAACAAGGAGTGTTGTGTATCAGGGTGAGGAGGCAAAGAGGAGGATAATCATACAGCAAAGGGTGAGAGCATTGACAGTTGGAGCCAAAGGATTAGGAACCTGGAGTTAAGAGGAGAGGCAAAGCCAATGAAAAATCCAGGGTTGGAGGGACTAAACCACAGGCAGAATGTGGTCCAGCAGAGTTAGCCAATCCAACACCAGAAATAAAACTGTGTGACAGATTTGCAATTATGTGTTTATTTTCATATTGATGTTTGTTTAAATTAAACTTATATTTTGAAATGTAGATAACTTATACTGTTAAATCTGTATTGCGAAATTCCAACCTATTCTCTAAACTTTTAGAAGATTCTCGAGTGTAAAAATGAACAATATACATGTGTATGTAAATGCTAGTGTAGCATTTGTATTGTTGCGTAACCTTAAGTTTTGAGAAATTCTCCACACAACTATAAATATAACCTAAAAATAGTATCTATTACTGATTTGCTATAGTTGGTATACTATAAACTTCGGAAGCTATAACTGTGATAGTTATAATGCTTATTAATCGGGACACTTCAGATAATTGACCACGAACATTTATAAATTTTGAACATTACAAACCATTTAACTTCAGTGGATTCACATCAGACATTAGTACTTTTACAAAAACATTACCTAACTTCATTGGTGGAAAAAATTGCCATGTGATCAGGGGAGACCACCAAGCTAGCTAGCTCCCTATTAAGTGAATTGTACCTATGTCAACTCGAAATAAACTTGCTCATCTTGAACCCTCGATAAGATATCAAAGAAGTTCCAGACAAGAAAGAAGACTATATCGCTCGTAAGTTTGTAAAATTTTTGTATATAAATCATTCTGTGTAATAACTATTTGTAATAACCGTTATTATAAATTGTATTACTGTTTGTATATTAAAATATATTTGTATTAAAAAAGAAAATTGTGTGTATCAATCTTGTTGGCAAATATCATAAATTGGATACGTATCAGCATTTATTTAACTACTAAGTCTAAATTACAACTTAAATCAGTTTTAGGCTATTTGACATTGTAATACGTAACAGCTGCCAGTACATGACAAGACAAACTTGATGGGAAAGAGTCCTGGAGTGGGTGCCCCCTCAACAGGTGATATAAAAAACTACCATTGAACAGTCAAGTGGATCATGACCAACTGATCCACTAGAAGAGGAAGGAAATGGGAGCATGTTTGATGAAAAGCAAGAACTCTGAGTACAATGATGTGAAGTAAACAATTTTCCCTTACTCAAACACCAGACGACATGGTGTTGTTCAGATATGTGCTCCAACCTGAAAGGAAAGCAAGTGTGAAGAGATAGAACTCTAGTGGCAAAGTCTAGCCATCAAGACAAGTCCTCAAGAAGAGAAGAAGGGAGGTTCATACTCAAGAACAATAGAACCCAAGAAAGATTCCAATGGTCTCATCAAGTTCACTGGAGGATGTATATGTGTGCATGCCCCAAAGGAATGAGCAGTTCCTGGGTAGCCAGAGACCCCAAAAGTGAAAGAACATCACCCATAGTATTAAATGAGAAGTGCAAACCATGGAGACAAACATTCCATAGCTGGCAGGTGAAAACCTAGTCACTCACAGACTGAGTGAAAAAGACCAGTGGAGGATGTGAGGTTGAGAACCAGATGCCAGGCCCAGGTCTACTTGCAGACAACCAAGAGATGAGAGTAAAAAAAAACCAGGGAAGGGGTGTATATCCTCTCAATGGTGTGTCTAGCCAAAATAATCTAGAATGAAACCATGAAACACTGAAGATAAACAGGGTCAGACAGAAGAGAAATGAGGAAGAAAAGAGAAATGGAGAGAGAGAGAGAGATTGTGGGTAAAAACATGAGGAGCCCATCTGTTAGTAAAACATCTGAGACCAGAGGCTTGCAAAGTGAAACATAAAGGCACCTACAGGTACTGAGCTGACAGGATAGTTACTGATGAGATGAGCAACAAACCTAACATCTGGTAGTGGGAGGATGGGAAAAAGAGGAAGGCCTAGAAGCTGGAATTGGAATGGTAGTTGTAGACTGATCTGGCCAAGAAACAAAAGTCAAAGAGTGAGATTGAGAAAGATGAAAAACCAAAGAAGATAACAAAGACTGATGTGGAGCCACTTTAGTTCAGGTCTCCAATGAAACATGAACATCACCAAAGACTTCTGGACAAAGAAAGGGAACCTGACTAAGATCATGGAGAGATGAAGGAAAACAAGTGAACATTAGTGAGGAGCACATCCTAACCTAACAAGTTCCATCAGCAGAAGAATCAAGAAAGGAGGGACAGAGTAGAAGAAGTGGTATAGGCAAATATGGTAAACAGAAGGGAATGAACATTTCCAGAAAACCCCGCAGCAGCACGAAGAAGTGCCTTAGATCAAATGTGGAGGGAGGAGAGGGAACATAGGAGGATGGTGAGAAAAAAAGCCAAAGAAGGGAAAATAGGGAACTAGAGAGCAAAATAGAAGACAAGGAGTCTGTTCCCCAAGCAGACAAAATAGATTCCAAATATTGGAAATCTAGAAACGAAAAGAGTGGCTGGAAGTCACAACAAAAATCATAAATGTGAGTGGGACAAGGCATGTGGATATGCTAGTGGAGTTCTTCAAGAGAGAAAACAGCATGAATCCTAATATTAAGTGAAGAAAGAAAGACAAAATTAGTTATATGGAGTAAAGAACAGGAAGAATCATAAGGCACAGGCTAAAGATAATGAAAGAAACATACTTGAGAAATCACATCCAGAAAGATATTTAAAGGTTAAGGATTTTCCCTGACCAGCAAGGTGGTATTTAAAGCAAATCCTGGTGAGGGGAACACTTGGTTAACTTTGCTGTTCTCCTGGTCATTCACAAACTAAGGGGAAAAGGCACTGGCCAAAGGGGCAGGAAAAGAAAACCCAGTATGCATGAAGGAACTCGCAACATGCTGTACAATGACTGTAACATCCTCAACAGTCAATGAACCTCCAGAAGCCATGGTAGAAATAGGTTCTGTGTTTGTAACTCAGGTACTTTCACAGGTCAAATTACATGTCACCATCATTTCAGAATTCATAATGTTAAATAATACTTTTGAAGCAAAGCAAAGGCAGAACAAAAACCCAAGTTTTGTTGATAAACACAAATCTCAGTAAATTGAACCTAAATGCAAATAAAGATTAACACGTCTGTTCAGTGTAATGCAGAGGAAAAGAATAAAGTTATTATGAGTGCAAGTGCTTAAGAGGAGATACTGCACAAGAAGGTTGTGTTGCTCTCCTATTCGTGGAGGCCTTTTTTCACATTATGATGTCATCATGCACCATCACAGTCCAAGTTAAACACATAAATTGTAGGTGGAAGTTAGCTCAAAGCTAGTGGAATGAAATCATTGTAGGCAGATGTGAGAGGGATATAGCTACTGTGTGTGAAGAGGTGAGGTATCAACTCAAAAATATTGTTATATGTGGATTTGGCTAGGCACTATATAAACTACCTATCGTGACCATGGAAGGTGGGAATCAAGTTACTGACAGCAAATTGACATTATTTATTTGACTTTTGTCAAAGATATTTGTCACTAATTGTATACAGGCACGATCAAGACAGAGGGATGTAGGGTTACTTTTGCCTAAAATCTAATATTAGTTTAATTTTTGCCATAACAGCCTAATTTTGTTTTATTATAAAGCCTCAAACAGGGTGGATGAGCTTTGCCATGGGAAATGTAAAGGAAATGCTATATAACCTTTGTTTTAGCCTTGACAAGTGTGATTTTGGATTTTTTTCCATCAAGAAGAAAGTGATTTCCAATTGAAATTTCCCAAACTTTACTACTTTGAAATTTCAGATAAGTAATGAAATATTTATATTTAAATATGTATAAAAAACAACAAAAAAGAGGAAATGGAAAAGATGTTTATCTATAAATGTGGCAGTGAATTGGTTAATGTACATCTGTACTTTTTCATATAAAAATAAGTCAAATTCATTTATAATTCTTTAATTATTTGATTCTCAATATAGTCATGTAAATGTTGCAACAGTTTTTCTGCACACATGGTAGTTTTTCTTTTAATGGCATAATTTCTATCAGCATACTTCATGAGTAACTCGAACCAAGTGATAGAACAAGCTTTAGAATCTAAGACTGATGAAACTACATTTTCTCACCTTTTTTAACTTTATGTCAACATTCTAATAAGTTTCTTTTTGATAAAAATCGGTATTTGGTATATTTGACACAACATTCATTATGTATAAAATGAACAGGATCATCATGTTATAAAAGTTTGACTTCAGATTTGGCAAGTTAGTTTTTAAACTGCATTAAGCCTATTTCTAGAATACCTTATAGTCCTTTTACTATACAAGGTCTACAAGATTATGCCAAAAAATTTATAAGAATTAATATATATATATAATCTGAACTGTTTAAGTTGTACAGAAATACACTGTTGTCATACAAAGCAACTTCAGCAATTTTTTGTAAGCCTGTAAAAAGTTAGTAGTTTTAAATTCCCATAAAAAAATATTTATTGAATAGATAAAAAATTGAATTAACAGTTTACAAGATTTTACCTTTACAATCCAAGGTAAATACACTGTACTTGTGAATTAATCAACTTCAATATATTAGATATTATCGAGAATGATGACATTTCTATTATGAACAACTTTAACTTCAATAACTTTAAGGAAGGTCATTGCTTCTGTGTTTACGATCTATATGCTGCTATTACCTGAAATAGAGCACTTCACATGCTGTACAAAGGTGTGATATATAATGTTTACTATTCACAAACTAATGCTTTAAGTACCACTGGATGAATAATGTTCCTGCATTAATGTCACTTACATTGACACCCACAACAAAGTCTTTCAACTATTCAGAAAAACAACATTATTACTAATTTCATTGTGCATAAAATATTACATACTTGCTATGACGGTAAGTACAGATTTATTTTAATATGTCAGAACAAAATGTTTATTAAATACCCTTACCAATAAAGTCTTTTGACTGGCTACACAAAAATGGGAGAGACTGCCAAAATTTGTATTAAAATAACGTATATTAACTTGTAGACTCTTTTCAATTTTGCAGCACAATCCACGACTCACAATGACTCCAAACATCCTTTGTATATTCAGCTTGCTAAAGAAAGATAAAATACATACCAGATATGCTACTATAATCAAGAACCAACAACTTCAGAACTGTTAAAATAAGTGAATAAATTTAAGAACATAAGTTTACCTATACAAACATGTATCACAACACAAATTTTGCATTTGCATATCAGATTTTGAACAGCCATTAAAAGATATGATGAAACTAATGAGTTGCTCTTGTTGTATAAAATGAGCATGATGCCATACCTTTATTCTGGTTTGAAAAAATAAAATAAGCTAATCTAATATGGAACTCAAAAATAGTTCTATTTCTTGAATTAATTTATCCATGTTTTGAAGTCTGATAAAAGAAGTCATTTAGACAAATAATTCGAAAGTTGGCAATTAAGTAAGTATTTTTAACATAGTTTATGAAGAGAGTTTTTTTTGCCTAATGAACTTGATGAAGTATTTGAAAGGAACCCTTTTTTTTTTTCACCAGATGAAAATCCCCATATTAATGCTGACTTTCAGAAAGCATTTGATAAGATGCCTTACAAGAAATTAATTAGCAAGTAGAATGCTTATGGAACTTAAAATATTAATAAGTGAATATACAATTAACTTAGGGTGCAGAGCAGCAAGCAATGATCAATTATCTAATTAGTAAAATCTAACTTGTTGTGTTCCTCAAAGGTCTGTTTTGGAATCTTTAATAATATCTGTGCTAATAACTTGCTTGGCCTCACTAATGATACTATCCTAATGAAAAAATATGACATTTACTAATAAAAATGTCTCTCTTGTTTTTTAGTTATTTTGACAGATTTTGTGTTGCTATGTCAGAATCTAAAAAAAAGTTGCTAATTATAATGTTGTGCACCCAAGATATGAAGATTTGTAAAAAGATTTACTAATTCTGTATTACAGGAGTACTGATGTTAAGACTCTGCTGACAAAAGGAAATTTGATCAATCTAATTACCTTTAAGAAAAGTTAAAAAATATATACTTTTTAAAAATTTCTATTATATATTTTTGACTCAAATTAAATATACCATAACCCATTTCATACATATACTTATCAAAATATTTTTAAAGCATTCAAATTACCAGAGCTAACTACATCATCAACTAAGTTTATAACTGATGTAGACAGTGTAATCAAAAATAGGTTTTGTCTAAGAGCGACTCTGCTATAACAGCTCTAGACACTCAAAGTTAAACCTATTATCCCTAAATAAATATTCAATTTTCTATTCATATAACTTAAAACTTTTCATTTCATGTAAATAACTAATACTGGTACAAAATTAATATTCTGATCAACCTATAAGTATAATACAGTAATTGTAGCATTAATACTATAAACTGCTATCAATTATAACACAATCACAGCATTATTAATGAAAGGTTATCTTTCTCTTAGGACATGAAAGTTGCTCCCTTATAAGTAATTGTAAAAAACACCAATAAAAACTGCAAGATACAAAATGTGGAACCGCAAATTTGCATGCATCTCCGCATGGTCCCAAAAGTGATAAAATAAAAACCTGATATTCCCAATTAAATTTAATGTTACAGACATACTTGCAATTGTCTCTCTCATTAATAGTTTAAAAAAATTACATCTGAAGTTGATCAGATGGAATTAACATTTATACAGATGTTCTTGGAGTTGACCAGTTTAATCACCGAGTTCAAACTAGAACTTAGATTTAGAACCCCTGGAACCCGGAATCGTTTTTTCTTTGTGTGTGTGTGAATGACCAGCTACAAATCTTGCTAATTTATGTGCCTGGTGCTAAATACTATTTCAGGCCTTCTTTCCAAGCTAATAGTATTTTTTATCTCGATTTAGAAAATTCTTTCTCAACTCGAAACTTCTAAATCAAACTTACAAATTGACGTAGTTAAACTTGTCTCGATGCTGAGCATTTTATATTGTACAAATAGTTACGATTCACCTGGCATCTAACGGTCCTTTAAGAAAACTATTATGTGTAGTTTACATATTATAATTTTTATGTTTTTATTCTTAATAAAACGATATGTGAATTTGTCTTAATTTTAAAGCAAATTTATCGATGATATGATATGTCTGAATAACCTTAAACTTTATCTGAATTCTAATAATACCAAAATTCTGTACATGTAATTTATTAAAATTAGTCATTTATTACCAATAGATACTGCTACTGTGTTTAATAATAAAAATGAAAAGGTTAACGTTTTTCGGTGCACAAGTTCGACAACAACAACAAAAACTATTATGATAAATGGTAGGCCTGACACAGGTTCACAAAACTTCGCCAGCCTTCGACGTGTAATTAGTAACTTCTCAAGTTTTATACTGTTACGTCTGTGTTCATTTGTTAATTTTCCGTAGAAATTCTTCCCGAAGAACTTCAGCGATATAAGTTCTTTCTTAAATAAAACTAGTTTATTCTTTTTCAATTCAGCTTTGCTATACACTTAATTTCCACAGTCACTTTAACTTAAACACGCGCTATAATTCACAACGAACGATTCACGCTCTTTACTACCGCGCTTGACTCAATTGTCCGTCTCTATCTCTTTAATCTGCAATTATTCATATATCTACGTATGCCGTCACTTCTCGCCGATCTTATATATATACTATAAAAGTGCGAGTCTAGCAAACGCTAAGCCGTTCGACAGGTTCCTCGATCTTTCTTGATACTCATTACGTGTTACCAGAGTCACGTGACTTCCGCTGTCGTAACAATACTGTATACATAAATAGTGTTCTTGCTTGATTAGTTATGATGTTGAGCAAAAGTTCTCGAATTATCGGATAGTGACTTATGGGAGATAAGGGATAGATCTGAAATATCACTTTTACACACCTCTGATTTGAAATCAGAAATAGGCAAATAAAGAGGAATGGGAAAATATCTAAAGCTAATATGATTTTTATCTCAAATGTTAGAACTAATGGTTTCAATGATTAACTGTTTAGGAAAAAAATTTTACATTTATAAACATCTTTTGACAAATGTGTATCCCTAGTTTTATATTTTATTACTGTACTAGCTGGAGTATCCGTCCCCTGGACGGAAGTTATATAAATTCATGATTAATGAAAGGTTATCTTAGGAC
>NW_013666232.1:21689-38534 GCF_000517525.1 Limulus polyphemus
AGCCCATAAAAACCGCAAAACGTAAAATTCAAAATCGAAAAATTGTATGCACTCCAACATGGACACGATGAACCTCCATCCCAATTTTGGTAAAGATCCATCTACACTCTGCGAATTAGTTACATGGACATACAGCAGTGCTATTATATTTATATAGATACACATATGAGTGTTTTATATGGCTGAAAATTGTAATGGTTTGACTCTGCATTTTAATTTAAATAAGACAACGTTTCAATAACTACACTGATGCTTTTTTCAGGTCAATGTGTCGTGACCTGGTAGATTACAGGGAAGGTAGCTAGTCAACACTATCAATCGCCAATTCATGATCTGCTCTAATCCAATAACCAATTCACATTCCAAAAAGTTCGGAGCGCGACTTTTTTCCGGTGGTAACGAGGTTAAAATCATTGAATTTTTGATCCATAATTTGGTATTCTAACCACTTCTCGATTATTTCTATATCTGAAGTTAAAGATAAATTTAAAATATTGTGAACATTTGAATGCAAGTGATCATTGCTCTATTGGGTTCAATGTTTTACTGCATATGGAGATATGTAAGAGTGATATTTTGGTTACAAATTTGAAAAAAGCAAATTTTGAATGGATGCGACAAGAATTATCTGTTGCGAATTGGGCAACTAAGTTATTTGGAGACACTGTGGAAAATTTTTAAAGATAAATTTTTAGACATTCAAGGTAAACATATTCCTTATAGAAAGAAAAGGGTAACTTCAATAACTATAAGAGATAAAATTAAAGAAAAACATAACAAATTTAAGAAATTTGAATTGATTGGTATGACGGGAGATTTAGAAGATTACAAAAGATCAAGATAGTTGGTGAAACAGAAAATCAGAACATCAAAAAAGATGTATAAGAAAAGGTTGGCTGAAAATGTAAAAATTAAGAGTAAGGATTTCTTTAAATACCTTAAGGGCAAACAAAATGTTAAGATTGGGGTAGACCCTTGAGGGATGATAAAGGAAAGTTCATATCTAATGATTATCAGATGGCTGGGTTATTAAATTTTGTTTTTTCTTCAGTTTTTACTTACGAAGTTTTATGCAGTATTCCACATCTTGAACAGTTGATAGACTAAAATAAGATGGAACAAGATGAGTGCATTAATTCTGAGCTTGTTATGAAAAAGATTGGGAAGTTTAAAAAAAGGATAAGGCCAGACAAGATTTCGCCAAGGGTTTTGAAAAAGGTTAAGGATTGAATATGTGAGCCACTTACTACTAATTTTTGTAAGTCCTTGAATAGTGGGCAGGAACCAGAAGACTGGAAGTTAGTTAATGTCACTTCTCATTTCAAGGGAGGTGATAAAAATTGCCTCAGTAATTATAGGCCCATTAGTCTTACGTCACTTGTGGGAAACGTTTTGGAAGGCCTGATAAAAGATGCTTTGCAAAGCAATTTAACAAAGTTTAGAATATTATTGGATAGTCAGCATGGTTTCACTAAGGGAAAATCTTGCATTACAAATCTTTTGAGATTTTTTATAAAGGTTCCTGCTTATGTAGATGACGGTAAGGATGTAGATTTGGTGTATCTGTATTTTCAGAAAGCATTTGACAAGGTGCCACATAAATAGGTGTGGGGGATAAGTTAGCAAATTGGATAGAATAGTGACTGAATGGAAGAAAGCAGAGGGTTGTTAGAAATGGAGTTCAATCAAACTGGATTAATGTTACAAGTGTGGTACCTCAGGGCTCAGTCTTAGCACCTTTGCTCTTTTTGATTTACATCAATGACATTGATGAAGGAATGGTCAATATTTTACTTAAATTTGCATATAACATTAAGGTCTTGGGTGTTGCTATCTGTTGATTTACGAAAGAACTTAGATCATTTAGTGAGTTGGGCAGATAAATGGTAAACAGGTTTTAATTATTATAAATACAAGATAATGCATGTGGGTTATCATAATTTGAATTATAAGTACAATTTGGATAAGAATAATCTTAACATTGTCATAAAAGAAATGGATTTGGTGTAATAGTTGAACAGTTTCTTAAGCCATCCAAGCAGTGTACTTTTGCTAGTGGTAAGACAAATAGGATTTTGGGTGCTATATTGAATACAATTCTAAAGAGGTTATAATTACATTTTATAGGTCACTGGTTAGGCCACGTTTGGAGTATTGTGTTCAATATTAACATTCAGACCAAATCTTTTGTTCACATTTATATGTTACTTGACAGTTGTGTTCTCTGAATAGTTGGTTAATTTGTGTAATACAACATTGATGAATGACTTTGTTCAACGTCCCAATACTTTAATAACATCCCACAAATCTATATGTGTATGTTGTCATATATTCCATATCTCAAAATTACACATCGTCACATATACTAGTAGCTTTGGATAGACTGCCTCCAGCTCGCATGTGGTTACCGTGGTGATCCACTCGAGAAATCTCCACCAGCTGTCTCGATAGCTTCAGTACCATTACCTTAGCGTGCTGCCATCTGTGAGATAATAAACTTAACACTTTTTCTTGAAATAGAAATATAATAATCACTAACAGAAATTAGCTGAACTTTATCACTACAATATAAAAGCATATAAACACACACTAATACAGCATTCTACATTAAAGTGCGTTTTCTCTTAGATAGTTTTCAACACCGACACCAATAGCTGAACTATCATGATATTATATCGCCAATTACGAGTTCTAATTTACTTCAGTTGGCATGAAAGAAAAACAAATCCAAGCAAAATCTAGTCAAATATTGTTTTTTTTTTCATTTAGATTCATATTATTTGCTGAGAGCGAACACAACTTCCTGAATGTACATGAAAAAGCTATACTTAAGCACTTAAGTGTACTGGAGAGATCCACTGACTAATGATCCTTTTAAATCTTGCATTTTATAGCTTTAACCAAACTTTTCCCGAAGAACTAAATACATTAATTTCAGGCCTCAGCTTGTGAATCAAAATATTCTCTCATACGGAGGCTTTGTACATCATTGGCTCTTTCAAGGATGTCAAACAAATTAGAGTGAACGACAATGACCTAAAATAATGTGACGTTATAATACTTAAGGAGTTCTGACTGTCTGAACTCGACCAAAACAAAAATCTTTGCCACCAGATGGTAACATTGTCGCACAATTGTATGAAAACAATGATCAAAATTTGAGCGGTCACCATAAGTTTTTAAAAGGTCAAGTCTGAGAATAAAATGAGCCGAACGAACCGTCAATTCTAACAACAGGATTTATGAAACATGTACGTAACTAAAGCCACACCTCCCTTTGAAATTGCTTTTTTACGTAATTTTCCGAAGCAATGTTTACAATTTTGTTTTTGTATTATTTTATTTTAATTTGTGATATGGTGTTTAAAAAAGAGTATCATTTAATGAAATTGTGGTGGATATTCATCAAAACTGCTCACATGGGCAGAATGAATAGATAAAAAAAAAGTGAGCTCCAGGTTCTTAATCTCTTTTCTTTCAGTCTGCGCCATTTTGTTTTCTTTCAGTAGTGGGCCTGTTGCCGGACATGTTCGCCCTCTCAGCAGTGGAGGCGTTGTAACCTCACGGTCAAATCTACTGTTCATTGGTAAAGAGTAGCTCATAAGTTGCAGTGGGATTGTTTTGGCTAACTGCCCTCCCTCTAGTCTATCGATTCCAAATTAGGGGCTGCTAGCACATATATTTGTTTCTCTTATCGGTTACAAACGTTAAAGCATATCTAATATGGCTATACGAGCGCTGTACTTGTGAATTGTTTTCTCAACGCACGTTACGAAGTAAAATTAATAGAAAACTTTGAATATTTGAAACGCAGACGCTAAATATACAGCATAAAAATTAACAGTTTCAAATGTTTGTTTATAAAGGAAAGAAAAACCTGTAATTTAAAAGTAATCAAAAACACGGCACCTGTATTATATTTATTCAATGGATTATTTTTCCTTTTTATGTTATCAAGCACTAAGCTATATAATAGGCTGGCTATCTCTGTTTGCCTGCCGAGGGTATCAAAACTCGACTTTTAGCGTTATAAGCCTTCAGACGTACCTCTGAGCCAACGGGGGAGGGCAAAAGAATTATTAAAGCCATAATGTACGACTTAAAACTATATATTCGATAAATTACATGTACTATGATATGTAAGAAGAATATTTCTATAATAGCTTATTGTTTATACGTCAAAGATTTGTGATAAAACTTACGTTAACTGCAAATAGCTTTTTCACATTATTTTTTAAATGCTTCTGATTTTGAATCTGTAACAGAAAAATTATGACGATTAACAGTTAACATGATTTTTTTATACAGAACTGACATGAAATATTTATATCAGTCCTTTCTGTTTTTAGGTGAGCAGGAAGAAACCATTACAAAAAAAAATGGAATGTCACCAGTGATATTTCGACTTTTGAATATCAAAACTGACAGCCAAAGTGCTAATAGTGGAAGCAACATTTTTGCACAAGTATTGAGTTTTCTTAAGCGACGCAAATCAAAAACAATGTGTCCCCACCTCCGCTTTCCAACTTTACGCCTACTGAAAATCCACAATGAAAGAAAAATTACACCTTTATATTAAGATATACGTAAATTCCAGATACACTTCGTTACCGGAAATAACTTTCAACCAATTCAACCTGAAACAGTAGGTGGCATGCAATAAATATTCTGGATTTAAGGTATAAAACTAAAGTAATTTTGAACTTTACTTGTGACGGTTCTTTATGTTTTTGGATTGTTGTGATCAAACCTCAGTAAAAGCCGTCAACTAGAAGTTGCTTGAACTTATAAAGTCAGACAAAACTTTATTACAGAGACTAATGTAATTTCTAAAGGATATTCGAATACTCAATATTACTATTAAAATGTAATTAAGTTTTACAATATATAGAAATCTAGATTATTCCTAAAGCCCTGCTACCTAGTGTCTCAGTGGTAAGTCTGTGGGCTTATAACCTGGAAAATCAGGTTTCGATACCGAATAGTCCATTGTGTAGCTTTGTGCTTAACTAAAAAAATAAAAACAACAACAAAAAACAAACTAAAAGCCCGTTACCCCTTTTAGTTTGTCTGCAACATATTGGGACAGAAAAAAATGCCATAAGTTTACTAGTTTAGAAGGGCTAGAACCACCACTTCTGATCTTCAATGAAGAAAGGTCACTAGTTTAGAAGGGCTAGAACCACCACTTCTGATCTTCAATGAAGAAAGGTCACTAGTTTAGAAGGGCTAGAACCACCACCACCTCTGATCTTCATTGAAGAAAGGTCACTAGTTTAAAAGGGCTAGAACTACCACCATTGATCTTCACTGACGAAAGATCACTAGTTTAGAAGGACTAGTACTGCCATCACGGAACTTCATTGAAGAAAGGTCACTAGTTTAGAATAGCTAGAACCAACATCACTGATCTTCACCAAAGAAATGTCATTAGCTTAGAAGGACTAGAACCACCATCACTAATCTTCACTGAAGAAATATCACTAGTTTAGAAAGGCTAGAACCACCACCACCTGAAGAATTGTCATTAGCTTAGAAGGACTAGAACCATTACCAGTAATCTTTAATGAAGAAATGTCACTAGTTTGGAAGATCTAGAACCACCACCACTGATCTTCACTTAAGAAGGGTCATTAGTTTAAAAGGACAAGAACTACCATCACTGATCCTCACTGAAGAAAGGTCACTAGCTTAGAAAGGCTAGAACCACCACCATTGACCTTCACTGGCATTAGTAGGAAGAACGAATATCGAAACTGCAGGAAATTGCTGTAGGTTATATAAAATCCTAGGAATAATTCTCCTGAACATTGTGAAACCAGTGGATCTGAAGAAAAAAAATTAAAATACAAGTAGTGGCAACTAACAGGTAGGTAACCACTATCCGCAAAATATTAATGCATAACCAATGGAATGGATTCACAAGCCAGCTCTTTCTCTAACTCCAATTTAAAAGCCTTTACGTATATTTCGTGGGCCTGGTGGTTAGGGTGCTCGACTTGCAATCTGAGGGTTGCAAGTTCGAATCTACGTTACCGAACCTGTTCGTTTTGACTCCACCAAATGTAATTCTAGATAATAGCAAAGAGCCAAAGTAGGTGTTTGTAGTTTGAATGAATAATATGTATAGTATCTCCAGCCTTTTTTGCTTACGTTTTTTACGATCCTTATTTGCAGTTTTTTAAACTCCCAATTTATCTTGTTTGCTGGCTTTTTGTGTGTTCAACGATGGGCAAATGATTACTTAATATAGTAGCTAACTTTATACATTTTAATGATAATAAACATAGCTAGTAGCTAGCTGATACGGTGCATGATGATTTACTGTAGCTATTGACTATTTGATTACATTAGTTCGAGATGTAAAACGTTAAATTGCAGCTGGAGATTGCACTGGAGATTTGTTTGAGAATATAATGAGCATTTATAGTTTCTGTGTAACTAAATTCTCTATATATCATGCAAAGGAAGGGGCAAATATATGCCTAGACTTCTTCACTTCATACATAATATAGGGGTTGGCTCCCTAAAGACACTGATTGTATACCGTACAAAATTGAGTATGTTCATGTTAAAGTCATCTAATGTTCATCTCTTATTGGCTGGTAATTCCGGTTTCACCTTCTACTTAAGCTTTTTGAAGGAACACGATATATTTGCAAGAAAGCTAACTTCAAGGGGCAATGATAACATCGTTTACACTGAAATTGTGATGTTTTTTAACTTATGTAAGATATAGAAGAAACAAATCGAATTTTGAATACACCCATGACCTTCGCATTACCATATTTAGTATTCTACAAAAGATTTGGGTGCAATATACCAAGCCGTTTTTGTTGTAGGCTGGCAAGAGAATAATAATAATAATAAAACTTACAAATGGGCCGTTTTCAGCGGATTTTCTTTTCCTTGCAAGTCTAACAAGCGTACGTTTTTGTGCATTTTTATATGGGCAAGCCTTAGCAGTCAAGAGTAAAGGTTTTAAAATGTTGTTTAACCTGAATCTTTACTGTTTAAGGTGCTTTTTGCCTGAACGTTCTGCTGAATTATATCACAATTAATTAAGAAGAATAACATTTCCCCCTCGGTGGTACAGCGGAAAGACTACGAATTTATAACGATAAAATGTTAGGGCTAGATTCTCCGCGGTGGACACAGCAGATAGAACAACAGTTTTAATACCTGAAAATAAGAATGAAAATGGTTCTTGTGTCTTGCAGTCTGCAATGACTTTTTACAAACAAACATATCCTACACCAAAGACGTAAATGGTCGATTTTCAACATGTTAGAATGTTCAATCGAGATGGTTTTAAAAAGACTGTCTAAACTAGTAAGTTATCTTCACTAAATGCAACAATAAAACGGAGTTGAACAAATATATAGGGCAGTGTCACATCGATCCTAGTGCCTCAGTAGTGTGACCTTTCCACTAAATTTTCCACACACTGCACATCACTCAAAACTTGAATCACATTATGACAAATCAAACTTTAGAAGTCAGTGGAAAGAGTGAGTGTTTCTAGCCTCACATACCGATCAGTTTGAAGGAGAGAATAGATCGGAACGAGGCGAATTTCCTTTCTTTTTCCTCGAAGTATCAAGACAAGTGAGGTTACATACAATCGCAAGTAACACTTTACAAAGGACAATGCATTGGTAAAATTGAAGGCACCATTTCACTGTTAGAGGGTAGATTGATGTACAAGGGAAAATAAAGACCAAGATTTTTAGCCGCGGCATAACGGCTCATAGAACGTCTCTGAGTTTTTTCATTTTTTTCAAGTGCAAACTTTTAGCTCATAATTCCGTCATCTTTTGACCGATTTGTGATCTAATTACAGTTTTGGACTCAGGAGGTCAAACCCTTTTGATTGATGTATTTGACTATGCCCAAGGTTTCATAGGTTTATTTACTCTAATCCTGCCTAAAATAATTTCAATTTGAGGGGATAGAGATCCTGATGAGTAATAAAATCTAATCGGGTATACGCGTGCCCCACGGTTGGTAATGCTGGCGCACAAAAATATAGCTAATAAAAAGGAAGAAATAAGTCTCATAGATTAATTTACTCTAAACCTGCCTAAAATAATTTCAAGTGCCGTGGCTATTGAAGATTTCCTCTTGGTTTTAGATAATTATCAATATCGCGAAGAATCAAATAAAAATAATTCAAGAAATTTATCACTTATAACATCTCAGAACCGTCACCTGAGGCAAAGAACCGCGAGACACCATAATCTTCGTGTATTGCAAGCAAAGCTCTTAAAATGGTTGGTTATTTGAAGTTAAGCACAAAGTTACACAATGCTCTGCCCACCACGGGTATCGAAACCCGGTTTCTACCGTTTTAAGTTCGCAGAAATACCGCTGTGCCACTGGGGGGCTCTTCAAATGGAGCCCTGACACTAAAATCTCAAGTTGCGACTTCGAAATCAAACAGATTGTACACAGTATACTAAATAATTTCAATTAGATTACGATGAATTGCACTCACACAGGTGCCCGGCATGGCCAGGTGGATAAGGCGCTCGACTCACAATCTGAGGGTCGCGGGTTCGAATCCGCATCCCACCTTTCAGCCGTGGGGGCGTTATAATGTGACGGTCAATTCCACTATTCGGGGCTACTCTTTTACCAAAAGAGTTGGCGGTGGGTGTTGATGACTAGCTGCCTTCCCTCTAGTCTTACACTGCTAAATTAGGGACGGCTAGCGCAGATAGCCCTCGTGTAGCTTTGCGCAAAATTCCAAAAAACAAACGAAAAAAACAAACTATTATTGTACTACTGTCAGTTGACCACTGATAAAAAATTTTCTGTTTTCTCTTAAGTGTAATCTTCTAAAGCAGTTAAATCAGTGAACCACTTGGAATCCTGGTGGCCATTTCTTGGAGGATACCTTTGTGTGTTGTTCATATCACCTCCCATCATGTACATACTAATGTTGTTAATCACCCCCAAATCCTGTCTCTCATGCAAACTTCTACTCTTTATAACAAATCAATACATTTTATAATAATCAGTAAGTTTTCATAAGATTGGTTAATTGTTGATGACATTTTAAATATTACACATCCATTTTAGTGCCTTCTTATCGCAGAGAACTAGTCAAAGTCTTTTCTGGAATCCAGAAGATTGTTCAGCTGAACTAGCTATTCATCATCACATGAAGCCACTGAATAGAAATCTGCTAGTCTACAACAAACAGATAACACTTGTGCGAGTCTCGAGTCTTGACTAGCGAACTTTGACGGTTGAATACTATATTCGACGTGTATTTGTCAGGATTTCTGGATGAACACATTTCAGGGTTAAAGAAATGTCACGAGACTAAATATGTAAAAAGATACAGAAACATTTTTTCGAACGCTACTTCCACACGACATTTATAAACATACAAACATGAGTGTATTATCAGTTAGGTGGATGTAGAAGTTTTTTATATCGTTCTTTTTCTCATGCATAATTCGTATCTTATTATTCCAACATTAGTCTAACTTATTGTATAGTATTGTTCACTGGCATGGTGGGCTGTTGTAGACAGATCAGTAATACCAAGTCTTATATATCTATTATGCTCCTTAATTCTAACTTTTGGTAACCATCATGACAAGGAATGGGAGTTAGTTATATTTTTTATTTCCGTTGTGAAGTGTATGTTTCATGAATTATTGGAAATATAAAGTATATCAAACCATGGCCGTATTCAAAGAAGACGACATTGATTCTCTCTCAGTTTGTTTGGAATTAAGCACACAAAGCTACACAATGGGCTATCTGTGCTCTGCCCGCCACGGGTATCGAAACCAGATTTCTAGCGTTGTAAGTCGCTGTGCCACTGGGGGGGGGGGCTCTCTCAGTTTACAAGAACTTAACAACGGATTTAGTGATGTATATTCACCATAGGTTGCAGAATATTTGGTCTTGTCCTTCTTGTTTTAAAATTTCCTCTAAACTAATTTCACTTTTAATTCCATCTAAGTACATGTTTACTCCAATTTGGGACTTTGTAATATATTAATATATATCTAAAGTGCAGGTTATGTTTCCCGGCTGTTTGTTTCATTGAAACACCAATGCCACGTCACATGTATAAACAAGATAGCAAATATCTGTTACGAAATGTTATAACAAGTTAAAAATCAGCAAATCGTTATGATAAATTTAACTTGAAATATCGTGACAATTCTACTTTATGATTGGATGAAAAGGTCTATTAATGATTAAATGTTGTATTTGAAACATGTCCTCCGTTTTTTGTCTGATGCCTAAGAAATATGTATATAAATATAATTATAAAATGCACGTTAGCATTTACAATACGTAATATATTCAAGAACAAACAAAAAAGATAAGTGCTTGCGTTATTACAGGTACTGGTAATCAACTTGTGGTATAAAGGAAAGTATTTATGAGTTTTTGGTAAACTTACCCAACATTTTATCTAAAGCAACATCAGTTCTAGCAACACCAAAGGCAGGATCTGCATGGCCGCCATATTTATTCACAGTAAACTCCCAGTAGTGAACACCACGAGAGAAACTGACATTTCCTAGAACCACTCTGTGTTCGTAGCTATCACATGTTACTGTTTTGTTGTTATTGGACAATACAATGTCTTGATGAGCTGACATGGGGTCAAGAGTAAACCAGTCAACTGTAAATGTTGTAAAATAATAATCATTATTCATAGTGGATGTGAAAGAAGACTTAACGCTGAAGAGTACAGAAGCTGATTTCTCACTAGGAACAAAAAAGTAAGTTTCTTGTCCTTACATCAATATTTTGTTGGTATATCAAGCTAATATCTAGTATCAGACATCGATTGGAAATTAATCTACTTTGATTTGAATAATCTAACCTAAGTTGCAATTACAGGGTATGTAAAGTTACATACGCCATTGTGTGTTTCTTCACTGGCACCTCAGGCTGATGGAGTCTCCAGCAGACTAGTTTTTATGTGTCACTGATCGACATGCAAGCATTGAAGAAAGCATTAGTTGAGAGACTAGGTTATTGTAATACCTATAACTTTTATCCTCCGTTTCTTCTGTGGTATGCAGACATACCACGCGTTTCTTACCCCTTAGTTGATATATAAAATTTTTAAACATTTTGTACATACTGAGTATTGTATTCTTAATATATAATGTCGGCTAAGAAAGCCAGTAAAATCTTCTCACCTTAATTACTTACGGAACGAGGTCATTCACGTGGGGTATTACATGTACTTTCTCATAAGAAAGGTTGTTGTAACATAAGACATATTTTATAGAAAAAGACAGTGATCTTTTCTACTGGTAAGCCGGGTTATGAGTAATATATATATAATGTTTCCCTGGAGGGAATCACACCATTTTATTTCCAAAATGTTTTGCATCTTCGAGAAAAAAATGATCCTCTCCAAATACACAAAGATATCATATATATATATATATATATATACTACTATCATATTACAACCCAAAAATGAAAAAAAAACCTTTTTAATAATAAACATCGAATGTATGCTGTAAAGAATTACACAACATTCTTTAGAAGTATGTCTATAATAGTTTTAACATTCTTTAGAAGTATGTCTATAATAGTTTTAAAAACAATCGTATCTTCAAAGTTAATAATATCCTTTATTTTGAAGACTTAAACTCAATGACATGAATTATTTTATTATTTTCACAATCTTTTATTCCTTTATAAACCAGGAAAATGTTTTCTATTTCATTTATTGTCTTATTATGATTTTTAATTAACTTGTTATTAAATATACCGAGTACAAATATTTGGAATTCACTCAATTAGCATAGCTACAATTCTATCACCAAATTTTTAATTCAGATATAGAGTATTTAATACCATCTTCCAGTTTACGGGTTTCAATATATTGAAGTGTACCAATAAAAAACGTAACATTACTTACGGCTTCCATTTACTAGGGGGAAAAATGATTAAAAATATAGGGCGATAGATAGTAACTAAAGTATTAACACCATCTGATATTATACATATTTTGCCATCATTCGGGCTTAATACTTTCTTATTAACTTGAATAAAATTTATTTCATGCTTTTTACTTTTTATTAGAATCATAGTTTTAGATATTTCTTTCTGATCCAATAAACAATAGTAATCGAGGATATTTTAAAAATTATCTTTTGCATTCCATAAATTTATGTATTTCCATAAATACATGTTAACTCTACCAAAGCAGCATGGGGAACTCTCGTATACAACAATGGAATTTATTCGCTCAAGGAACAAGAGTTCCAATTTTCGAAGTTGCCATCAAAGTTTTGCTTTTCACTACAGCATACAAGATACTTTCTGTTTCTGTACAAACGTTGATGCGCTTATGGAAAAATTAGGTACTGAACATCATCCCCAAGAATGGAGACTCATCTAAAATTAGTCTGAAAAACGGTAATTTTGCATAATGAGAATACTAAGCCATCGATTCCCTTTGCACATGCTGTGAACATGAAAGGAACGTATCAAAATATCCATATTATATTGGAAGCCATCAATGATGATGATCATAGATGGAACATATGTGGTGATCTAAATGTTATTGCACTCCTGTTAGGCCTGCAGAGTGGGTACACCAAACATTATTGCTTCCTGTGTCTCTGGAACAGCTGAGATGATAAAAATCGTTTCAAAAAGAAGAAATGGCTGGTGAGAGAGAATTACAACCTTTAGTGAATCCTCAACATGTGTATCTGCCCCACTTCATATTAAACTGGAACTCATGAAGAATTTTGTAAAAGGAATGAACAAAGATGGAATGGTTTCAGATATTTCTCTGACAAGTTTCCAAAAATCAGTGAAGCAAAAATGTAAGGAAGTATCTTTGTTGGGCCACAGATTCAGGAAGTGCTGGTGGATGAATATTTTGAAACAGTACTCAATCAGAAAGAACTTGACACCTGGAAATCCTTCAAATTGGTTGTCAGAAATTTCTTATGAAATCACAGAGATGAAAATTATGTTGTGATGATTGATGATATGCTCGAGAACTACAGGAAAATGGGGTCTAGGATGTCACTAAAGATGCAATTCTTACATTCCCATTTAGACTTCTTTCCAAATGATCTAAGTGCAGTGAGCAATGAGCATGGTGATCACTTCCACCAAGATATTTCTACAATGGAACAGCGATATGAAGGACGATATAATCTTGTGATGATAGGATATTACTGTTGGTCCTTACAGTGTGAAACTGAAAACGTACACAAAAAGCACAAGCAGATATTTTGTAACAACAAATAAGACCAGGATGGAAGTTTTGAACAAAGCCTGCATGTATTTTCAGTATATAATCTTATTATACTCATTGCTTTTTTAAACTGGTATTACTATTATGTATTGTTTTGAACATTCTTAAATGCAATTTTCAATGAATAAATAAATTGTAAAAAAGTTATCTTTACGATATATAAAAATATTTTGAATAAATCTACCATAACTCGAAAACATAGGTGATCAGTAATTTTCAACGTGATTTTTAAAATCAGCATCGTCACATTATTCAGAAACAGTTGCATTTTTTCTAGTGGCAGATAAATTTTTTTGTTGCCTGATTTATGGTTTATATCTTTAATGTTGAATACATAATTAGCCTCGATATTTCATCGATAACTACCATATCTTCGCGATATTGTTCATATTGAAATTTTTCTGTATCATTTTGATAATAATTAGTACACTCGTTAGATCCAAAATTCTTTCCATTTATTACAAATGGCCCCCCAGTGGCACAGCGGTATGTCTGCGGACTTACAACGCTAGAAACCGGGTTTCGATACCCGTGGTGGGCAGAGCACAGATAGCCCTTGTGTAGCTTTGTGCATAATTAAAAACAAACAATATTACAAATGATATCTTTTTAATCCTGGTCCATATTCAAATTGAGGCTTTTTTTTATCTAAAATTGATTTCATATTTAATGACATATTATTAACTATATTTCTCAATTTACTTTCCATGAATTATTTAGATTTAGTCTCCACTTTTTACTTTTTAATTCATGCATCTAACGCTTTATCTTAAACTTTTTCTTTAACGTTATTTAAAATAGTAGTAAAATTAATTTTCCCATAATAGTTTCTCGTTTTCACAAATAACCTGTGTTTATTATAATTCATTTATTATTACTTAAAAATAGTCTATTATCAATTTGCTGATGATAATTTTGATCTGTAATCTTCATCCTTATTATATAAATAAAATTTTATCTGTTAATATCTGTAAATATTAAAATTGTTTTTTCAATTTTAATTACACTTCCAGGCGGATTAAAAGGAGTAAGTGAATATAAAATATTGTTAAACTCATCATTATATAATACTCCATTGATAACATCACAACGACTGTGAATGTCGTCTATACCTCTAGAGATGTTAGCTATATATTTTCTTCTCTGTCCTTGATCGGATTATATTTTTGGTTCAAATCCAAATAATTCATACAACTTTCTTTCATATAAGTCAATCTGATAATTTGGAACTAATTTGATTATAAACTTTGAAGTTCAAAGATGAATGTCAAATATTATAGGAGAATCATTAAATAATTTAACTAAAAATCATTAATCTTGCATAGAGTATAATGACCATTTTCAAGTGTTACTATTTTCGAATTATTTCCGTCGTAATATTTTGTTTGTAGTTAAGCAAAAAGCTACACAATGAGCTATCTGTGCTATACCCACCACGGGTATTGAAACCAGATTTCTAGCGTTGTAAGTCCGCAGATACCGCTGTGGGGCAGTTGTAATATTTAAAAAGTATTGTTATTAAATCTTTCAACATGATACCCACATTAACATAGATTTTAATGCTAAAACTGATTTCCTTTACTTACATCGATAGGTGTTTTAAATTATACTGTAAAGTCCTCTGACTTCTCGGTACCTTTAGAATCTAAGACTATTAGTCTTCTCATTAATTAAAACATAATTGCCATTGAAATCATTCAGTGTTTGAGTAAAATATATAACACCTCATAAGGACTACGACTTGCATTTCTTTCTTTTGTATATTGTATACAATAATATACACCTTTTACTGGCACAAATATTTGTAGAAAGCTCGAAATGTGTCTATTTTTTTTTACTTGATCTTTCGTATTATATCTTTAAGGAATTATTCATAAGAATTGAAATATTCCACAAAATTATATTTTGGATCATTGTAATAACAAACCCAATGAGTACCATGTCCTGTACTTTTATATAAATTAATAGTTCAATTTTTAAATGATTTTATTTTCTTAGGTAATAAATCAGTAGGATGAACACGTTTAAAACCTTTTTCATTAGTTTTCTATATCTTCAGTATTTAACGCGGTACTTCCCAATTTTGGATTACTCGTCACCGATTTTTTTTTTCATACAACCAGACCCACTGATTTTAGCTATCGTTTTCGCATCGCAAGCACGTAACCCACCTGCCTCTTCTCTAGCAATCGTTGTCAGTAAAGGGATAAAAAAAATGGTAAAAATCTCCATTTTGTTTTATTTGTGTTTTTGTGAAATATATTTGATAATTAGTTATTTTATACTTATCTATTTGAAGTGAAACAACTTCCTGTTTTTTGAATACTATTTTTAATTTATATTTCTTACCATAACTTAAATAAATGTTTGCTGCAATATAACTCATTTATTATATATTAAAAATCTTCTGCAATATTCTTCGACCTCATCATTTATTATCACTCTTTCTTTACGTACTGCATCTAATAACATAATATATAAGATTTATTTACTTATCCTGCTTTTTCAGTCATTTCTTCAATTAAATCAGGTTTATTAATTAATTTGTATGGTAATGTAAGTTCTTGTCGTCCTTAAAATTAAAAGTCTAATACTTCGTTTAAATCAACCCAATATTTTGTTTTTGGTTCTTTTATAATCAATATAGGTTCTTCAATAGCTAACTTAGGTTCTCTGCTACAGTGAATTGCATCTTCAATAGCTCTTCTCGTTCCTTGAAGATCTTCTAGAGGAATATCTTGAGAGACCTTTTTTTTTAATTACTGGTTTATGAAACTCTGTTATTAACTTTTAGTATTTTACTTTACCAAAAGCTCCTGCTTCATTATTACTTCTTATTTTTTTGTTCTGTTTCAATATTCCTTTTTAATGTATTTATGTATTCTTTTCACTTTTCATTTATTTATACTTAAAAGTATCTCACTGATAGTTCAACTTATAGTTAAAGGTATCCATCTTATAGTTAAATAAATGATAAATATTAAAAATTGCACAGAACCAGAAGAGTTGGAAGATCTTAATTAAAATCCTTTGCTACTTATACATCCATTTAGACTTTTAATTTTTGGCCCATCTGTTTGTGGTAAAACAAATCTTTTGTTAAACTTAGTAAAGGATCAGTTAAATTACTATAATCTATACTTATGTGCAAAAGATATAGAAGAACCTAAATATGTAAAATCACAAGAGAACTTTACAATATTTGATGATATAGATGAAGATGTCTTAAAGAGAAATAAAAGAGATCATTAAAGAAATTGATTGATATAAGAGTGAATTATTATTAAATCCACCACCACCCCACCCCCGTCTGTGGACTTACACCGCTAGAAACCGGATTTCGATATCCGTGGTGGGCAGAGCACAGATAGCCCATTGTGTAGCTTTGTGCTTAACTATAAACAAACAAATTATTATATCCTAAAATGAGGTATGGAATAAAGTTTAAACCAATATAAATAAATTGAGGAGTATTTAGAGAAGAAATTATTTGTATATCGGAAACGTTATAAATTATATTCTGATATAAATATAGTTATGATAAGTTTGCAACTTCTATTCAGTGCTTCTGG
>NW_013666232.1:39487-42032 GCF_000517525.1 Limulus polyphemus
CTAAATTAGGGACGGCTAGCGCAGATAGCCCTCGTGTAGCTTTGCGCGAAATTCCAAAACAAACAAGCACTCACACAGTCATTTCAGTAATCAATGTTTTTTGTCCATCCAAATTTATCACATTGTCCACGAAATGAGAGCCATCAAAATAATGTACTAACCTGCACGATCGTTTTAATTCGTCCATCAATATTGTCAGCAGAATGTAGAATGAAAACAAAATTATCAGCCACATCGTAATTTAAATTTTATGATTATATAACAAAAAGAAACACGTGCTTTAACAAAATGGTGATAATTCGGATATATATATTATATATATATATTGAAACACTAGCTTTCGTATTGATGACAGCCTTTCATTGGAAGCACAGAAAAACAAAAAATAATGTGTCGAATGTTGCATAACAAACGCCAAGTTTCCAGTTTATCATCATTATTTTTATAGTAAATGTCACTTTCCTGCAAGATGAACAACAATAAGGCACTTTCTTCACGTTCTTTGTTGTAATTTATGTAACCTTCAGTCGTTATATTATTCCTTTTGTGCCTCTGATGGCTATCATCAGTCTGAAAGCAAATATATCAAACATATTCTTAGTATAGAGTATGTAATAGTCTAATCGGATAATCCTATGAAGTCATCCTTTGATATAATTCGGAAGTTATTACAAAACTAATATAAATCTTTCAAAAAGAAAAAGAAAAAAGATAATGTCTTTATACGTATTTTACTGATTATACCTCACTCGAGGGCCACTATCGTTAACCTTAGTGCTTCCATTTCTTCCAAATCTTCCCCAACAGTGCAACACCATTCCCACAATTTCACATCAAACCTTGAATTATTAAAAATTACAACACATGTTTGCTGACAGTGGCTCATTTGAATTGTATTATATTCCAGCACACAGATTTCCCGCAGATTAAATATATAGGGTCCGCTTAACGGGAGGTCCGACGAATATCATATCGCCGAGTATAGGTTCGTTACTTTCCGAATCTATACTGAGTTTGTCACAAAGAAGGAGTCAAGATATAAAAATGTAAAACCACAATATTTAATGGCAAAAACACATTCAAAGTACAAACACGAAAAAAACAAAACAAAGACAACTCTTTGCTGTGGCTGCGTTGGATATTGGTTTATCATGAACTATAAAAGAAAACAAAAACAACATGAATTATGGAAAAAAATAGTCCCACAATGTTAAGTTAAAGCAAAGTCCAGCTTTACACTTAAATAACAACGTCACACAATCTGTACTACACCTTACTAAAATTCTCGATCTAAAGTTAAGCACAATATATCACGGGTTCGAACCTAAGACTTTCCGATCCACAGCCCGACACGATAAATCTACAAAGGCACAAAGTACCAATGAAGCTGTTTTCTAGAGAAAGCGAAAAATGTAAAAAAGAATTAACAAACGAACATTAATTATTTTAAGGTGTTATAAATTGTGCAAGTTTGTTTTGTTATAAACTAATTTTTCACACATACTTCATTATTATCAAATAACGAAACTTTTTTGTTATCAGTTTAATTTTACTTGCCTCGCTTTTCTTGAATTTAAAGAGTTAACAAACAATTTTTTTCTAACTGTCGAAAGCACTAAGGTTTTACCTTTTGTCTTTAAAGTGATTTATCAAATGTTTTCATTTTACTTTTTTCTTTTTGCCATCATGAAAAATAATGTACTTTATGCTGAATCCTCTGAATACAGTACTGTTGATATTACAATATCTACTATATTTTCATCCCCCGGTGGAACAGAGGTGACTTTACGAACTTACAATACTTAAATCCTGGGTTCGATTCCGGTTGTGGACATAGCAGATGGTCTAACGTGGCTTTTCTTTAAAACAAACAATTCTCCCAGTGGCTCAGTGGTAAGTCTGAAGGCTTATAATACTAAAAAACTGAGATTCGATACCCGTGGTAGGCACAGCACAGACAGCTCATTGCGAAGCTTTGTGGTTAACATCAAAACAAACTGCCAGATTTTCACAGAAAGCTGACAAAAAGACTAATTCGAGCTAAAAAAGTTGGCAACCGTTTGAATCAACAATCATATTTGTAGGAGAATCAGTGACTGTAAATCGGCTGCAATTTACTTTATAACTAAAGATTCACATAAATATAATAAAGGAGCTATAATTCCTTAGTCCTGATTGGCTGTCGGAGTCACGTGGCTTATTGACACAGGTAAAGCATGGATAAACTTTTAATTCATGTGACTTGAGACTGTATTTCATAAGTTGTTACCAGAGGACTCAAATGACGATTATTACAAGACCAACGATGTATAAACTACAGTAATCTCATTTCATCGTATGTGTCTTGAATACCCTTATATGTATTAAGTCATCAAGAAATTAATGTCGCATTTTGGAACACTTTCATTAACCACCCCCCAAAAAACGTGCATCGCGGATAATAGTTAGACGAACTGCCTAAACGTCACGTTGGTGTAGCCTATGTAATGTGTAAAGTTTAATATACTCTAATCCTTTATAGTGATGGTACACGACGAGACACACA
>NW_013666232.1:42414-57010 GCF_000517525.1 Limulus polyphemus
AACCACAAAGAATATCAAAGAAATTTATGGAAATGTTTTGAACGTTCGTAAGTGTGAACGATGGTTCAGCACATTTCGTTCAGGTGACTTTAGCCTTAAAAACTGTGATGGCAGGGGCCGACATGTTGGAATTGATACTAATGCTCTGAAGACACTTGTTGAGTCTAACCCAAGGCAACACACTCGTGAAATGGCCCTGAAATGGCATGTCTCTCATGAAACAATACGTAAACATCTAAGGAATAAGGGAAAACCCCATAAAGAAGGTGTTTGGGTGCCTCACGAACTCTCCGATGATCATTGTTTCCAACGTGTGAACGTTGCTTCGTATCTTCTGGCGCGTAATGCGCGTGAAACATTTTTGGACAGAATTGTCACCGGTGATGAAAAATGGATTCTCTATGCGAATATTAAACACCAAAAACAATGGCACAGTCCTAGACAAAAACCACTTCCGATCCCAAAACCTGGACTCCATCCGCAGAAAGTGATGATTTGCATTTTGTGGGACATCAAAGGAGTAATTAATTTCTAACTCCTCAATCCACAGCGAACTGTCAATGCAGAAATCTATAGTCAGCAACTGGAACGTTTAAATCAAGCTCTTCATCAGCAACGCCCTCCATTCGTCAATCGGAAAGGTGTTGTTCTTCTCCATGACAATTCACGTTCACATGTGGCACATTTGACGCAACACAAGATTATGGAGTTAGGTTGGGAAGTTCTACCCCAACCACCATATTCTCCAGATATGGCACCATCAGATTACTATCTCTTTCATTCGCTGTAACTCTATTTTAATGGGAAAACGTATGCAAATGTGGAAGGTGTTAACGAGGACATCGACATGTTTTTTGCTTCAAAACCAAGTGATTTCTTTAAACAGAGCATTAACAACCTGATCGTAAGATGGAAAAGCATCATCGATTAGAATGGAGACTATTTCATTTAATAAATGTTTTGTTTTGATATATAAGTTGTTCGGGTTTTTTTTCATAAAAAAAAAGGCCATTAATTTCTTGACGACCTAATAATTCTCAATTGTAGTGAAGTGTGTGTATATATATAAATAAACTCGAAATTTTGCATGTGGGCTTTTGAACCACACAGAATATAAGTGGGTCTTTGGGCTCTCAGGTGTGACTTTGATAGTTAGTATTAAGATGCAAGAAAGTGTTCAAAGCAATAATCTAAAATCAGATTTCGGAAATTTTTAAACACGGGCTCCTATATGGAATCAAAGGGGGTTTCCTTAATCTCTCGGGTCTGAGGTCCACTGACTTGCATGAAAATTAGCGTGATTACGTAAGAGATGGTTTAACCCAAGTATCCACGTTCTGGTTTCAAAATTTTCGCATTAGAGCTAACAAGTTTGGTATCAATGGTGTTTTGGAGATTCTTAAGATTAGCTGCAAGGATTTAGTTAAAAATTAATATGAAAACGTTCAAAAAGAAGGTAAGCTTAGTTGTTGTTTCCCGCATATTTTTATGGATAATTTACTAGTTTATGGTGACATATTGATTTGATCTAAGTTATGCAATACTTTATAGCTCGTTAATTGTTTATGCTGTTCAGTAAACCCGTTTTACCCGTTTATTTTAATAGGTTGAATGGATGGTTATATTTGTTCCTATATCAGTGACATTTTTACTTTTGATGCAGTTGTGGTATGCAGGCCTAACATCTATATTGGTTTAGTACTTTTCTTTTTCTAAATTGTTGATTATTTAGTTTTTGCAGCAACACCTGGTTCAACCTTTCTAAGGTTATCTCGATGACGTCTTCTTCCCTTAGGAATATTTCAGTATATTTTGAGCCTTGGTTAAAACTAGTTAAAACTGGAATATCCTTTACTGGACGAAGTATGACGTCAACTGAATCTGATAGCGGACCAATGTTACCACGGAGCAGATGTCACGAGGTAACGCTGTCCGCTGGACAAAGAAAGCAAGTTGATGTTTGGAATATAGACGCTTTATTTGTATCGGTTTTGCTCTCAGTTTTTGCAGTGAGAAGACTTTCTAGAGTTCTTTCAGCCTTTAGTGTTGAGGTAACCTGTCTTGTGAGAAGGAAGACTTCAAGACTAACTGTTGAATAACTTGGAGTGAGGATTGTCGTCGCACGTGTTCTGAGTTTTGTTTAGTGAATAAGGAATTTTGTTTGATTTACCAAAAGCTTGCCCAGCCCGTTCACTTTCACACAAAACGATCACCCGGTTCAAATACCTTTCATCCCAAGAACTCTTGTAAAATTTCTTGGTAGGGTTCTGCTGTTATTGCGAATAATTCTATTTGATACCTGTCAGAAAATCTGTTTTTAACTAAAAATACCATACTGTTATGTTATGAGTGATAACACTTTATCGAATGAACTTTGAGTTACCTTCAATTACCAAATATCTATCTCTCTGTTGGGGTCATAACGTCAAACGGATTTTTCTGAAACAAGGTGACTGTGTCCTCCTAACACAAACTTCCTCGTACACTTTAGATAATACTTGACTTTGACCTTAAACATTAAATAATGTATTTATTTGATTTGATTTAAGAATCGTACACAAAAAGTTTTATTATTTGGATCCCCGCAAACGTAAAATACATAGTTTTTCTAGTTTCGTCAGTGATTATTATTTTATTTTTAAATAAATATTTAGTGATGATTTTTCACTAACAAGTAAAATTTTTCAGTCTGTAAAATAATTATTTCTCTCATAATTTATCTCTCAATTCTACATACCGAATTCTATCTTTCTTACCAACAACTAACTTTATCATACAATATAGCATTAATAATCTATAATTAATAATCAACTTATCCTACTGTTGATAAGGGATGAAACCTGCCAACCTAAACAGTTCATCCTACATCTGATAAGGAAATGTGTCTATATAACATCTCATCCTACTGTTGATAAAAGAATGAATGTGTCAACCTAAACAGCTCATCCTACTTCTGATAAGGGAATGTGTGTCTATCTAACAACACACCCTACTTCTGATAAGGGAATGTGTGTCTATATAACAACACACCCTACTTCTGATAAGGGAATGTGTGTCTATATAACAACACACCCTACTTCTGATAAGGAAATATGTATCTATATAACAACTCATCCTACTGTTGATATGGGATGAATTGTGTCAACCTAAACAGTTCATCCTACTTCTGATAAGAGATGATCTATGTCTACGTAAGCAACACATTACACTTCTGATAATGGTTGCTGATGAAAACAAATACAACTCATTCTACCTCTAATAAGTGGTGACGCTGACGACATAGACAACTCATCCTACCTCTGATTAGGAGTGAAGCATGTTTACCTACAACATTCTGATCTAGTGCAAACTGGTTCTCTTGAATACAAGCCAGGATAGTGACAGCACAAGAGCGAACAATTCTTTTACTAAAGAAAACAAAATAACGAGAGATTTGGATTATTTTTAATATTACTCGTACAAAAGAAGGCTGTATAAGGTTCTATATTTATAAACACTTGTAGAGCTGCATGAAATACATGTAAGGTTTCATATGAATTAGACATACACAGAGAAATCACGTAGTAAATGGAAAAGTTTTTGAGCACATACATGTATACTTTTTTTGGAGCAAATTATTTTGTTAATTATATCTTCTGAACTTTTATCGGACATACCTTTTAGACTGAATGTTTTTCTACTTATCACGTAATTAAATTATTCAGTTTTTGATTATATTTCTCCGAAAATCTTTAAATTATAAAATAATACTTTTATTTAATTATCCGTGTATATTATGGTGAGAAATAAATGTGCATTCTAAATGAGTTATTATGAAAATTTACTAGGCCTAAATGCATATATAAATGTGTATATTTCTAAACCAAAGAACCAATAATTCGTTACACATTGGTTGTATTGTTATATTGATTTTAGTGATAGTTACTTAGAAAAACAACAACATATAAACTTTGATTCGTTCAACAAAATCGAAATATAATTTTTAAAAAATCAAATCATCCTTTAAACTAGAAATGAGTGAATAATTATTGTCTTAAATAACACCTTTCAGGATGAGAAATATTTCTTCACGTGCATTTAAGTGTACTCCCAAAAATGTAGCTGAGAATGCAACAAGGAAATGATATCAAGAGGTAACAGAAAATACATTAAAGTGTTGTAACTAAAACTAATTTTACATATAGACATGTCAGAGATGTATTATTCTAAACAAGAGACAAGTAGCTCAATACAAGAACTACATTGAGTGGACATTTTATTAGCCATCCCTCTCTCCAAAGATTTTAGAACAATTCATTCACATGCAAAATAAACTACTAATATGATGTAATAGGTGAATGCTTAAGCCTTATAAATTAAGATAGCCATTTATGTTATGGTCAATTTGTTAAATAATGGATATGATCAAGAATCTCTCCGACTTTCAAAAGGGCATGATAGTTGGGGCTTTCTATCTAGATGGATTACTGTCATCAAAGACAGTTTCTTTGGCTGGCTATTCAAAAACATCTGCCATTATGGCTTATCGACAGTTTTAATTGAAAGGTAATACGTCTGTTACATTAAACCAAAATCTGTTCATCAATTGATGGTGATTTACTGATGGAAAAGATGACTGGACAGTCTTATAAAAGGAAACAAGAGAGGTTGTATTTTAACTAACGGATTCCTTAAACATTTGTCAGGGTTCCACTAGTTCGTATTGTATTATGTTAATAGTTAAAAAAAAAACTTTAAACATATAACCTAAACCACTCAAAAAACTTTTATCTCAGAAGCAAACTGAAAAATGCGGCTACACTCTTCGTGAAACGAAACTTTAGACAACGAGTGACTCTGATGTGTTCTGACAAATCAGTCTCACAATCTTTTTCACAATGATGGAATATGAAGTTTGGTGAAAATTACATGAGTTACTTGTTCTTGGTTGAATTGTTCTTAAAGTGCAATCCACTGGAGGTAGTGTTATGGTGCCAAGAACGGTTTGTAGCAAGAGTTGAGCACCTTTGATTAGTTTAAAAGAACCAAGCTGATTGGGTTATAACATACAAAGGTTCAGTTGAAACGCTACTTGTTTTGGGAGTTTATGTAGGAGCTCATCTGGCTTGATATTGAGCGAAAGGCCTATTGGAAATGAGGTAAAATAGATACTTTATAGACAAAATGTTATCATCCGCCTTTCTTACAGTAAAATTAAATCCATGTCAAACCAGTAAAGTATAACGTGAGTTAAATTATTATTAGCCTTATTGAGATTTAACACCACACCTTTTAATAATTCATGAATCATGTTTTGTCAAATTAGACGTCATCTACTAGTATTAAGTAAAATAGTTTCAGAACCAACGAGAAAATGCTATTTCAAAAAATGACACAATTCAACTTGGTATAAAGCAGGTAATTGAAACATAATGTATAAATCATAACGCAACGTTTTACCAAGTTAACTTGATATCTTCAGCTCTAAGATTTTTAGTTCTCCTCTTGAGGATAACTTGATCAAAGGCTGAAAGGGCGAGCATGTTTGGTGGGACGGGGATTCGAACCCGCAGATTGCGAGTCGATCTCCTTAACCATCTGGCTATGCCGAGCCTTCCATAATACACCTATTAATGTGTTTGTTAATAGGTAATGTGCGATTATTTGCATTTTTGATATGAAATTTGTGAAAATTTATTTCTAAACGTACATTTTCTGTCCCTCCAACATATATTGGCTTACAACAAATATATAATATAAAAGTAGCATTATATGAATTATAACTAAGTCTAGAGTTTATGAAAAATATTTTCTCCCCAGTAAGGCCTTTATTATGTTTACTATATGTGATATAGCCTTTCCCACAAATATAACAATTTGTTTTATTACAAGAAAAATACCTTCATCAGATTTCTTTGCTTAATTTCTCTGATTTAAGATACTTTATAACATTTTGATTTATCATCGTTATAGTATGATTTCCTTATTTTCAAACATAGCTTTTAAAGCTGTATCGAAATTCTTTCCAATTATTAGCCGCGGCATAGCGGCTCATAGTTTTTTTGTTTTTTTTTAACGTACAAATTTTTAGCTCATAGCTCCGTGACCTCTTGACCGATTTGAGATATAATTAAAGTTTTGGACTCAGCAGGTTAAACCCTTGCGATTAATGTATTTGACTATACCCAAGGTCTGACAGAGTAATTGAATCTAATTCTGCCTAAAAGAATTTCAATTTTAGGGTAGGCTGGTGGAGATCCTGATAAGTAATAAAACTGAATCGGGTATACGCGTGCCCCACGTTTGGTATTGCTGGTGCACAAAAATATGACTAATAAAAAGGAAGGGATAAAAGGCCTCATAGATTAATTTTCTCTAATCCTGTCTAAAAGAATTTCAAGTACCGCGGCTATTGAGGATTCCCTCTTGTTTTTTTTTTATTTCAACTCGGGGACAATGGGTAATAACAAAAGGAATAATTTGTTGTTCTTGTATTATTTTTATGATCATTGTTAATGCTCTTTTTAATTTTAGCCAAGTTAAAACCTAATTCTGTTAAAGTTTCTGGATAATGACAGTTCGTACAGTAAGATTTTACTTCAATCAGTCTTTTTTGTTGAACTTCCGGGTTAGAAACAATAGATAGAATTCTTTGAGTGAAATATTTAATTTAATATGGACAGGGTGGTTACTATAAAAATCTAAGTACTGATGTGAATGAGTGTGTTTATAACATAAATTCGTTTCAGTCTTACCTTCTTCATTTTTTTAATAATCCATATATCTAAAAAAGATAAACCTAAATTAGTCATTTCAAAATTAAACTTTATATCAGGGTTAATTTGATTCAAATTTAAAAAAGAAATCAAAACTTAAGGATCTGTTCATTTAAAAATCTTTCTCAGTTTTAAATGATTAACATGACTACCTTCAAAATAATCTAATAAACTACTAAACATTTCAATTCCAAAACATCTCATCATTAAAGTGGTATAAGTTGGATCAACTTTTGTTCCTATTGACGTTCCGGAGACTTGTTGATATATATATATTTACAATTACCCGTTAAAATATTTAAGCCTTTAATTATCGGTTGCGGAGTGTTCGGAGTAAACATACGTTCAATTAAAAGTAATTTTATCATTATTTTAATTATCAAGTCTTTTGTACACAATTTCCAAACAAAAAAGAATGGCAGCGCAAGCGTTAAAATATTTAAGAGGCTTAACCAGACTCCAAATCATTCACCACAGGTATTTGAGAACCTTAAACCTGTTTATGAGAGTTATTGATTCCAACCATTAGGAAATTGTAAGTGTTGATTAGAACGCTCACGCTCGTGGTATTAACACGTGCGTTCAGTGGATTTGTTCCTTTTTTTTTTTTGCTGGCCTAGTTTTATTTTGCCCCTTTTTCTTATTCAGTAATGAAAAGAGAAATTGTGAGCTTATTCAATTAAGCAGAGGCGCACAAAGGGGTAGATACCACGTGATAATAGAATTCTTTCATTTGTATTGTATGCGTGTTAATCTATAATTTAATACCACGTTAAGTTAACTAATAGAGCTTGTTCTTGCTACTACGTGAATTAAAAAACAAGATTTAAACACCATTTGAGCCACTTCGTGCACGTGGTCTCTGTAATGAAATTGACTTGCCATTTTGTACAATAAATTCTCTATGTTTTCTACAGACGAATAATATACTGATATATCTAACATTTTTATTAGAACATATTGGTACAGATAAGTGTTTTCTTAGAACATATTGGTACAGATAAGTGTTTTCTTAGAACATATTGGTACAGATAAGTGTTTTCTTAGAACATATTGGTACAGATAAGTGTTTTCTTAGAACATATTTGTATATCTAAATGTTTTCTTAAGAACATACTGATATATTAAGAGTTAAAACAAGGTATAGTATCTACAGTGGTATCTATATATGTTAAGTTAACACTGTGGGCACTAGCCCTGATTATGGTAACTGTGTAACCGAAACTAGTCGGCTATAACCAGTAATAAACATTTTATTTTTCGTTGTGTCACAAAACGTCGGATTTTGTTTTTTTAACTGTTAATATATAAACACAATGTGTCCGAAAATAAATAATAACATATTGATATATCTCAATGTTTTTTAGAAAATTTTGGTATATCTAAGTGTTTTCTTAGCAGATAGACAGAATTATCGTTTACATTTTCATAAGAAAATTTCATAATTTGTAATGTTGCTCATTATGTTCGTTTAACTCATTATATCATTATGTTCGTTTAACTCATTATATCATTATGTTCGTTTAACTCATTATAATGTGTTATATAGTTTTAAAGTGGGAGGATTTTCTTAAACCTTGTAAACGTTCGTAGAATATAAACTTAACGTCGATGTATTATGGAATCACTTATACATCTCTGGATATTGAAGCCGTTATTGTCATAACGTAGTTTAGGAAGAGATGACATGAACAAGGAGGCGATTATGTCAGTAGAACTAAGAAATTATGATATAAACCTTTTTTAATGTTATTTAAGATAATCGAAATCGTAGAGCAAGATTAGGAAGTGAAGCAAAAAGGTGAAAGTGATTTTTTTTTGTCCCCAATTATATAGTTTTCAACAACTCTTTCATCATGACCAGGATGTACGAGAAAAATATAAATATTACAACACATTTCATTTTTTCCAGTGAATAAAACCTTTCCTTAATAGCGGGTGTCTGTGAGATTATTTTAGTTTTATTGTGTGATAATTAAATTTTAATCTGTGAAATATAAAGTGAAGAACAAATATCTGGCACAAAGAGTTGGGGTTAAAGTCTCTTTGTGGTATACAGATGTCCCTCGATGAGACAGTGGTAAGTTTACAGACTTACAACGCTAAAATCCGGGGTTCGATTCTCCACGGTGGTCAGAGCAGATAGCCAAATGTGGTTTTGCTCTAAACAACACCAGGTATTCAGGCTTACTGATATCCAACAGGTAAGTATTAAGTAATACAGAGAACCTCGTGAGAATTAATTCAGTTGTTAAGAAATAGGCTAAAACAACAATACAAAACAATTTATTGACAAATTATGTTGTTACAAAGGTAAATATTTTTACCACATTTACAGCAGCTACTCTGTTGGTTCTGGATGCTTCCCCCCAGAAGTTCTGGTTGCTTTAGATCACCCGAAGTCGGGAACATCGAAGAAAGCTAGATCTTACTGCGCTCAGAACATTTTCCATTTCCAAGCTACCCAAATTCCCAAGATATTCTTACCATAACCATGAGTTACCCATGAACATTAAGCGATGTTAACAGCATTACTTTTCATCCACAAGAACTGTCCAGTGCCGACCACTTCCAAAACCGATTTTAAGGGGGTGGTCAACGAGAACACTGATCTTCAACCTAGACTGTAGACTACAGCAGAAGATTCGATTCAACGTGAACTGGCATACTAAGGGTATAAAACTTGCACGCAATTTAGAAAAAAAAATGACTAAAATATAGCGAATTAAAGTTATATTCGTTTTCTGAGTTATGAGATGGTCACAGTCATAATATCTGTATATTACAGCAACACTATAACATCTGCAGAGTTGGGTAAACAAAGAAAACCATTCCATTTACAGCTATGAATGATGTATCTATCTTTAGTAAAAATATATCGTTAGATAATATCTTGAACATAAAGAAAATCTAGTCTAAAAAGTTGGGCGTAACAACTCGAATATATAATAACACTATACGATATAGAAAGACTTGACAAAACTAAAGATAACGACTTTTTAATAGTTTTGAAAGTTATAGCACATACAGTGTGTATACATTACCTCTTCAACGTTATTCTACTATACTGTTATCTTTCTATCCGAAAAAAGAACCGGGCGTGGCCTAGTGGTTAGCGTGCCAGGCTGCAGATCAGAAGGTCCAACATTCGAGCTCAGATGTCGTTGAACACACTCTGTACTTTCAGCTGTGGGAGCGTTATAAAAGTGACAGTAAACTCCGTTAATCGAACAAAGCCTGTGATGGCGGATGGTGCGTTTCGACAATTCAAAGCGTTCTAATTAGCTTAAATTTTAATATTTCTGATGCACTGATTTATAACATTATGTACTTGGAGTAATTTTACTAAACCAAATTGGGTTTATTATTATTATAAGCTACTTTCTGGTTGTTATCCATTCAGTTTATTAACTTTTGATCAGAAGATCTTATTAATCCGATTTATTCCTTGCCGTGTCTTAATGTTTACATAGAATGCACGTTACATCCTTCTAATAGTTTTTGAGAACTGTTCTCCATTTTGTGTGAAAAAACAACAACGACAATCAAACAAAAGCTTCAAAGTAATTCATTTTTATTTAAAAAAATCGTTATTTCCTAGAAAAATAAAGTATTATATGATAAGGGATAATTACTCTTCGTTGCTAGGGAAATGGTAACATATAAATCTACAGAGAGATAGTAGTTTACAACTTAGCCCCTGACTATTCTTGAGACTCGTTACTTTACAGATTAAAGTCCCTGGCTCTTTTATTCCAATTCAGTCCATGTTTGGTGATTTGCAAGTTTAGATTGCACTAGCTACAATTAACTTATTCTAGAAGGGTTACATTACAGGAATTTTCCTATTCCACAATTATAAAAACATACAAAACACGATTTTTTTTTTAGTTTTGAAGAAATGACATCTATAATTTTAAACGCGAGGGAAATCATGATTCTAGCAGACAAAAAGGAACAGATTACTCCAAGACAGGATACCAGTCACTCAGTGGAGATAGTGAAGGAAATTAAACATTGTAGCTAAATTAGAAACATCACTTGGTATCTGGAACTGTGAACCACACAATCACACGGGTCTACGTGACAAAAAACTGTGCAAGAATCATATTCAGAAGCTTCTCCAAAGCATATAGATGAACAGAGGGCAAACTGTCGACAGTTGCAAGCGGCATTTGGCATATGACAAATTGAGGTATGATGTCACATTGGATGAAGCATATGATGACTACTGGTTACAGGTTATACATATAATTGTAGATTAAACTTTCGCAGAGTCAAGGAAAGTGTATACTGTCAGATTAATGTGTTGCCTCACTATATCGCAAAGAAATACCAGCATTATACGGACTGGTTCTCAATAATATAGTTCCTTCAAGACAAAGCATTCAGCCACGTCCAGGTGAAAACATTTTGAAGGACGCAAGTACAAACGAGAATTCACGCTATACCATCCGAAGACATCTGCTATTGGTTTGTTCAAACAGGCCCTAGGAAGACGTCGTCCGCAAGGTTTGCTTGATTTTGTAAAGCATGTATAAAGGTGGAACACAACAATGATCTCAGTGTATTGCAGAAAAGCCTCCTTCAGTGCAAATGATCTGCAGAGTGACTGATTGTCCATAACCATGGCTGTCACATAGAATACTATCAGTTGTAGAAGGACTTGTAAGGCTTAGGCATACATCCTTGTACCATTATCATATACCGTGAACAACTTTCTGTATTTAGTTTTTACAAGTAATTTCACTTTGTGGAAGAAGAAACGTTATATAAATGAATATATATTAAAAAATGTAATAAAAACGTTGGAATAGAAATCAGGGTTTCGTAATAAGTAGTTACTCCTTGGAGGTGTAATTAATAGTTTTTAACACATTTCATTACGGCCTAACTAATAGCTTTTAACGCATTTCATTAAGGACTAATTAATAGTTTTAACACATTTCATTAAGGACTAATGAAGAATAAAATACACGAAGTTGTTGTTTGTCTTAGAGTAAAGCCACATTAGGCTATCTGCTGTGTCCACCGCGGGAAATCGAATCCCGGATTTTAGCGTTGTAAGTCAGTTTACACTTATTGCTTACCCACTGCGGGACAATACTTGAAATAAAATTAATACATTAAATAAAGATTATAATAATTAATTGCGCCAGAAAAAAAGAAGTAAAGTATAAGATAATACATTTTGTTTTGCATAGTTTCTACGTAGAAAAGTCAAATAAAGTAACGTTTTAAATATGTAGTTGCACCTACTTTTAATCTCTTTGAAAGATAAAAAGTAATGTTTAAAATAATTAGTATTCTTTTGTTTGTTTGTAGTTAAGCGCAAAGCTACACAATGAGCTATCTGTGCTCTGCCCACAACGACTATCGAAACCCGGTTTCTAGCATTATAAGTCCGCAGACATACCGCTGTGCTACTGTTCTTGTTTTTTTTTGGGTTTTTTTGTAGTTAAGCACAATGGGCTATCTGTGTTGTAACCACCACGGGTATCGAAACCTGGTTTCTAGCATTAAACTGGCAAGAAATTCTTGTAAAAAGTAAGTCAGCATGTTTATAAAGCGTTGTTCACTCAAAAATGCATTTTTTTTTTTACCATCACATTATTATTATTTTTTCTCAGTAACTATGATAAGCTTTCAAAATGCGGAAAACAATTTAATGGGTTTTGAAAACTCAAATACATAATAGCCTAAAAGGGAAGCGTAACCATAAAAGATCTTGTTATGCAAAGAAAAAGCTAACAAAAATAGAAACATCAAGCTAATAAGGATAGTATGATTGTGGAACGCGATCGAAAACTCAGTTTCTCCTAGCAACAACAGTAACAACCATTACAATGTGTTGACTCAAAGGGTCATTGTCCTCCAGGAGCGAATGCTTTCATTGTACTTTTTTTTTTGTATTATTATGGGGAAGGAGGGTGAGGGAGGGAGGAGAGAAAGACATAAATGGTAGAATAGCTTCTGATCAGTAACTGTGAAGCCTTGTCTCAAAACTATAAGTGCTGGTGATACAGAGAACTAAATCTCGCATATTTGCTTGCATTATATATGAAATCTCTGGTTCGGAATATATAAATTATCTTATTTTTGCTGATAACATATCTACTGGGAAAATCGTCAGAATTACCTTAACTTTGACTTAGGTTTTCAGTTCATTACGTATTTCACTTTAAAAGCGAATGGCTATATAAAACTGTGTTAGTAGCAAATGAAGATGAAATGACTGTATTTAGGTCTACATTTCTGTCTGTTCGAGTTTTGCTATATTCTTTACGAATTCATCAAACATTGTAACTCATCGTTTGGTTGTTCGTGTTTCAGCAGAAAAATCACAGGATAGGCTATCTGCACTGTGCCCACTGATGGTATCGAAACCCGAAAACTAGCGCTATAAGCTCACAAGCTTACCGCTGAGCCTTGGGGGGGGGGCTGTCTTATAAGCCATAGCTTTAGTTAATTCTGAAATTACAGAATCTTGGATTGTTTTGTAAAATGATAGCCTTAACTAGACAATCAGTAGATGGTGAATGAGAGTAAAATATATATTATATATGTGTGTGTCTTTGCATGTATATAAAAACAACGTGCACACATATATATATACCACTGACAAAGAGATGTAATAGTTGGAATTGTTAAAGCGTAACTTACTATAAATCGCTAAAGGTTTAACCCTTTGATCCAGGGTTCAAAGTCGAGGCGAAAAAATACATATCGTAATAAGAAAAGTTACCACGCGAGAATATCACACGATCTCGTTGCTTAGTGTGTGTTTTTCTTCATATCCATGAAGGGTATTTCTCGTAGGTTTGAGCCTTCGTTTGTAAAAGATAAGATATTTTCTCTCAGAGAAATACATTTTTATTTTGTCATATTTCAACAGCATCTGTCCATTATTACCTACATAGATGTAGTGACACTAATGATTCCTTTGCTTTCACTTCTTCTTCGAAGTCTGTATGTATTAACTTTAATCGGAATTCCACAGCTCAACTGTTTACTTGTACATCAGAGCATGGCAAGGAATAAAGTTGCTCAACACATCTGTTACAGTAATTGCAGGTCTGTCAACAACCTGGGGTTTATTGTTCAACGACCTTTCTCGAATCGATACACGAATGCTCGAGGGAAAAAACTATGGGACTGGAAATATAAGATATTAACACTGCATGTATTTCTTCCAAGATTGATTGCTAGATGAATACAGTTTAATGAATAAGTCTGAAATCTCTTTAAACTTCACTGCGAATCACTAAAAGCACTTTAGAATTGTAACTCTCTTGGTGTAAATCGATACATTCTTTTCGATACACATTTTTTTAAAACTCTACTCGGGATATTCTCCCTGTAAAACGCCACATTTTGTTGTACACAAAACTTGTGCTAAACAGGAATTTATCCGCAGCTTGCGCTTGTATTAGGTTTTGCTAAGGAAGATTATTTGTTTTCTTATTGTTCTAGCTCTGATGAAGGCTTATATTTTCATCACGATTTCGTAGAATATATGAGAATCGTCAAGAAGAATACGCATCGTCACTCTTCATTGTGAAAAACATTCAGTTTTGAGGCATATTCATGTGATTTTGTTTACTTCATTTTAATAAGTCAGTGAAGCAGATTTGTAAAGCTATTTATTACCTTTTGATATATATATACATATAACAACAACAGAAAATTGGGAAGTACCCACACCAGCCAATGGATGACGTTCATTACAGGAACATTCAAAATTGTCAATTTCAATGGGTGCACTTTATAAGATGTTATATTTTGGGGGTCAACATTGAAGGTGCAGTAACCATTATGTAATTATTTACACTGTGACGTGT
>NW_013666232.1:57031-58039 GCF_000517525.1 Limulus polyphemus
CGTTATAGATAATATTTATATACAATTATTTTATACTTGCGAGGTTCATTTCCTAATGTCAAGGATAACATTGAGAGGTATATTGGTTTCATGAAGTATTGTGTTAAGCTTAGCAACTGAAATAACTTGTTTATTTCTTTCAGACTTTTCACTCAATGCTATACAAATAGCTATCTGCGCATAGCCATCCATAGTTTTGAGACGACAGCCTAGAAGAAAGGCAGCTAATTAACACCACCCACTCCTAACTCTTGAGCTACGTTTGTCTGACCGAGTAGTGGGATTTGACCGTTACTCTTATAGCGCACCCACGGCTCCAAAGTGATCAAAGAGTTTTTATGGCAACGGGCAGTGAAACACGAATACTACCAAATCGAAAGGAACTATCGCGTTTTTCTAGCTAAAATGAAACAAATTAAAGGAATAAATCGGTGTTCATTAGTTAATAAATAAAGACCAAGACTCGAACCAGACACGTTTCATCGCTTGGGGTTATTGTGACCTTCTTCGTTAGTCCATTTTCTTTATAATACATAGCACATATAAACACAACAATGATAACCTCCACATGTAACCGACAGAGTAAACTGGTTGAAAGAATTGTATACTATCGAAACAACTGGAGGGTCCTTACGGGAATCACGCTAAGAGTGCTTTTTATCCACGGCACTTAGAAATAGTTAAGGTCCTAATGATATAAGTACTTATACGTATACGATTCACCTACAGAACCATTCAGCGGTTCTTTCTTTCCTTTAAGGAACAATACCACGATACACAACAGCCAATAAAGCTACAATTCGTGCGCGAATTCCGTCTAATTATGTGCGTTTAAAAAATAAAATCATTAGCTTCATAACCTTAGACTACATGAAGTACCAACAGAGAGAAAGAGATAGATAGATTTTATGTTTTCCACTACATCTTTTAAACGTGCCTAAGACACTAAAACAAAAATGTCAATTTAAAATATAAGAACTTGAAATAAAATTTTCACAAATATCGCAC
>NW_013666232.1:58257-63238 GCF_000517525.1 Limulus polyphemus
CCTTAACCACTTGGCCATGCCGGGCCCTCGAACAAAGACAAACAATATTTTGTATTTAAGCAAAGCTGTCTGCTGCTGTCCCTTATTTTGGATTACTGACCATTAGGTGAAGGCAGCCAGTCAACAGCACTCTACCACCTACCACTAGTCTAACAGATTGTCTGTCACTTTCATTACTACCCCCACAGCTGAAAGTGTGTGTGTGGTGGGGGGGGTGTATTTAGAGGTATCACACGAACTCCAAAGAGGTTCGCCAGTTTCGAAATTCGGAACTCCAACCCACGCTCCATAATCCTTTTGTGTTGGCGTGGTTTTTAAGCGCAAAGCTTCACAATGGGCTATCTTTGCGCTGTCCACCGCATGGAACATAACCCCGGATTTTAGAGTTGTAAGTCCATAAATTACCGCTTACCCACCGATGAACGCCTCACATAATGACCATAAATGGCTATTCTGTGTTTAAAATAAATGAATATATAAAAATCATGTTTTCGTTTTTAATATCTTTTTTTTTCACTTCAATTCACCAGACATTTAATAACAACTTCGATGAAAATGAGAAATTAAAAAAAAACACACCATTTTCTTCCCCCAATGCAAAACATTTTCTTAAGATCATCAACTTACCTAATATTCTTATAGCATGTGCACTTTTTGGATGCTTACTCAAGAAGACATTAGCCTCTTTCGTCGGTTTGTTAGACATTAGTCTAAATCTGCATATATTGTTTTTTTTGCAAACTATTATAAACTTTGCTTATTCGTTAAAATTATGTTTTAAAAAAATATATATAATCCTATAGGTCGTTGACTCCTGATCTTGGAGTTCACAATCGAAGTGAAATTATTACTAGCCAGCGACCATCCATAAACATGTTTGTTTGACTACAGTCTTAAATCAATAAATATATTTTTTAACCTTGAACTTATCTTACTTAGTCGTGCAAGGCATCCAAGAAAGTGCTCGTGTCTTCTATTGTCGTTGTCATGACGACAGATCCGGGTATTTTCTTTAGTAAGCCTGTTGCTAGGCCTGAGGCGTGCGACGCTTGTGTGCAACATTAGAATGCTTAGAGCCTTCGTCGTCGCGAGACGTGACTCATACAATGGCAAAAACGTTAGAGCTTTGAGTATATAGCTAGCAGACGACTTGAAACAAGAAATTAGTCCTACAAAAGACCAATATAAATATCTTTAGACAGCATTTTTCAACAAAGAATAACACTCAGTTGTAAGCCTCAGCGATAAGTTGACTGAGCACCAGAAGGTAAGATTTTTGTGAAATATTTACATTAATATTAGATTTGAAAGTACACCAAGAACAAAAACGTCAAAAATGGGAGTGGAGTTTGGATTTTCTGTTGAGCTAGGATTACATTAGGAAGGTTATAGTTATAAAAGTGATAGCTAGGAATAGCTATTCTAAAATTTTGAAGTACATTTACTTATGTTGGTATTATTGTTTGTAAACTGCACTGTGAATTGATAATTTGATATCACCGAGTTATTTCACCTCCATTCACGACGGAGTAGGATGTATTTTCATAATAATGTTTATTATTCATTTTCACCTATTAACCAACAAAAAAGCTGTTGGCAGTGTTATGAATTTCAGTATTACTCACCAGACATTATGTCATGTAAGTATATGAAAAATATCAATTCCGTATGACATTATTTATTAGGTCACTAGGCAAATAAAAGACAAGTATTTGGGGCTAGTAAAAACATTGTTTTTAAATGTTTCATTTTGAGTGGACAAAAAAATGGGAGGAGTTAGATGTGAGTGATGGCAGGCATTGTTAAAAGCCTAAGAAATATTGGATAAAATTACAATGTTCATTTTGAATAGACAGAAATTTCGGGCTCGTTATTTGATGAGTTTGTTTGTTTTTGTTTTGTTTTTTAATTTCGCGCAAAGCTACACGAAGGCTATCTGCGCTAGCCGTCCCTAATTTAGCAGTGTAAGACTAGATGGAAGGCAGCTCGTCATCACCACCCACCGCCAGCTCTTGGGCTACTCTTTTACCAACGAATAGTAGGATTGACCGTCACATTATAACGCCCCCACGGCTGAAAGGTCGAGCATGTTTGGTGTGACAGGGATTGCGAGTCGAGCGCCCTAGCCACCTGGCCATGCCGGGCTATTTGATGAGTAAAAATAACATTGTTAAACGTTTCATTGAAGAAATGCAAAATGGTCAATGTCCGTAATAAAGTGAATCATGGTGATGAAGATTTTACCTAACAACACCTCACTAAACTTTGAAATACATTTTTTTACACACAACCTACATAATTACATGGACCAATTCCTTATACTTCAGAAGTGTTAAACTTCTAACAAATGTTACTTACCACGAACACACATTTAGAATAACGAGGATAAAATAACACTTGCTGGTTGATAGGCGTTCTCTCGAGTTTGGAGTTCATTTTCACCTCCAGGTTTACTTGGGGCTGAGGAAGAAGTGGAATTATACGTTAAAACCAGTCTTGTGTGTGGCAATCCAAGCTGGCCTTCAACTCTCCAAACTTCTTCCCAAATGGTATTGAACACATTTTTAATTTAGTCAAGTCAGAGTAAATGAGAATCTATATCCGTTTGTCCAACAAAATTAATTTTTGTTTCAATGCTTTTTTTTATGGTGGATGAATATGTTTTCCCAGCAAAACAGATTCAAAAGTTATAGTACTTGGTAGCATTTCACCTGTACATTCATTTTGCTAGCTAAAATAATGATCAAACCTAAGAACCTATGTGAAAATAACTTTATACATGTACAAACAAATGTCTAATCTTAGTATTTATAGGAAACAATGCTATACAATATACAACAGTGTTTCCTTACCTTGGTAAGTTCATGCACGTAGGTGGATGGGGTGAGGGAGAGTGTGGTAGGTGTGATCGTACCTCTTAACTTGTATCCATATGTTTATAAAGTATATATAATTAATATATATCTAAACGAATGTTTTTGCTTTTTGACCAATCTAGGACTCGTACTCCAAAAGTGTCTCTCTTCCTGTATATATTTCTGTGTATGTCCCTGAAATTTTTCAATTTAAACAACTAAGCAAGAAAGAAATAAAAGAACGGGAACATTAGTCGGCAGATTGAGAATGGTAAAATATATCTTAGTGAAAGAAGGATCTTAAGAAGTAAGACTCATATCGTCTTTTACGTTTAATCCCTATTCGCAAGCCTTACGTGGGGAATGAAACTAAAAACTAAACATAGGAGTAAATGCGAGTACTGAAGCCCACAAGCAAACAGACATGCTATGTACACAAGATAAAAAAATGTAGAACGCAGATCTGTTTTTAATAATATGTCTTATTTCTCCGACTGTTATTTTAAATGATATATTATAAGCTTGCTCGCTACTAGAAATCCTACAGTTCGAACTAAATCAGAAAACTATATTTCAGCCAACATTTCGCTAGTGCAGCTTTTTCAGCACTGATGAAGCTTCAATGGCGAAAAGTTGCCTGAATTAAAGTTTTTTTATTATTATTATCTGGACAGTAAATTTCGTTTTTTAAATAACTTCATTGCAAAAAAAATATCTAAATCCCTCCAATATACTCTACAAATTCCGAAAACCAATAAAATAAGTCAGAAAAAATAATTTTAAAGTTCTTTGATTCAACAAAACTACTCTTTGGTCTAGTTTGGTCATTTAAATCTTTTTAACACAAGATATTAATGTATAATAAAGTACCGTTTGAAATTAATGAGAATTTGTTGATAATTTTAAACATTGTAGTGAATTTTGAATAGGTCGTCGTTAGTATGTCATTGGATAAGTATTTAAACTGAAACCCTTAATTTGACTCCTAAATCTTCTTAGTATTCGATAGTTGGATTTTGTTTAATGTTACCTATAAGTGACGTGAAATTAATGGATGGTCGTCTTTTTATCTTGAACATTGTCAGCCATTAATCATTTAATATACTTTCCGTCTGGGAGCGTTACGCGGTTTGTGATTGAACATTGTTCTTTGGAATACAGCGTAACAAAATGTTTTTTGAATTATTATATCGTTGCAATCTAAAAATCCCTTTCGACACAAATAAAATGAACTAATAAAAACATAAACTGTTGAAAATGTAAACCTTTTCAATATAAATAATCTGATTATTTCTTGCGAGCTTCAAATTTACATAAATATTTATAGTATTCGTGTAAGGTTGGAGTTGTTGAAGTGTTCGTGTAAGGTTGGAGTTGTTGAAGTGTTCGTGGAAGCATTAAATTCAGGTTATATTTATAGTGTTCGTGTAAGGTTGGAGTTGTTGACGTTTTCTTGGAATCGCGAAATTCAGCTGAAGTCATTAAGGTACACAGGAGTCAATAACGTGTATGTATATATAAGTCATTAAATTACGTGGAAGGTCACTATAGTTACGTAAAAGGAAATCATGAAGATATGGAGAAGTCACAAAAGTGTACGGAAGTCATTAAGTTATACGGAACCAAACTTAGTCACTTAAGTCTTCAATCTTCACTGAAGCATATGAGAAGTTCATCAAAGTATACAAGAAACGTGAGTTAATTACTGTTAATTACTTTGTTTTCTCTTTTCGTGTTCAGTTAGAAAGTTGCTATTGCAAGCCGATTTTTTTAAAAAAGATGCAACAATTAATAGCGATGGAGCTCACTACATATACAAAAGGTAGATAATATTCCGATTCATCATGACAGCCTACGTATAACATTATATTCCACTTGTTAACTTTATATTTATTCGCATTTCTCTGTTCCAAGACAAGTGGATAGACCCCGCTTATTTTGGCAGACTTTTCTCTCTTCATACTAGTGCCCGGCATGGCCAGGTGGATAAGGCGCTCGACTCACAATCTGAGGGTCGCGGGTTCGATTCCGCATCCCACCAAACATGCTCGCCATTTAAGCCGTGGGGGCGTTATAATGTGAAGATCAATCCCACTATTCGTTGGTAAAAGAGTAGCCCAAGAGTT
>NW_013666232.1:63867-71640 GCF_000517525.1 Limulus polyphemus
CTTGTAAAATATATATAGCTGCTATATTTATACCCTGTAGCTATATGAGGAGTCTGTAAACAATTGGAGGAACTATTGAACTATACTTGAATGGTGCATGATCTGGATTTTGTAACCGTATGAGTTCTATTCATGCATGCACATGCATTGCATGTTAGCTAGTATTTATATCAATATATATACATGCAGGATTTATAGTTTTTCAAGTTGTAATGCTGTATAGATGGATAGCCATATGAATTTTTCAAGTTGTATAGATGTTATATTTCCCCTTCCTCCTCCTCCTCTTCGCTGGCCATAGTAAGGCCAGTCACGGTCATCTGGCCAAATTTCCTCTTAGAGTGGCATTCTGTAAAAGGTCGAAAATGTGTTAATTAACAATTAGGAATTGATTATATTAATATACCTTTTCCCCCTCCATTTCCGATGGATTTTGGGTTGTGACATTTCTACGACCCTTAACTCCGGTGGGCCGTCGCTGCTGCATACTTTATGTGAAACTAAATATTTTATAAATAAAAGATATAGCTGCCAACTTTGTGTCTCACTTTCGCCTAGAAACGCCATCTCCTGCTTGTACGATTCTTGCCACTCCTTATAGTCAACTTCAAGGATGGATACTCTATCTGCAGTATCTATAAAATTCGCAATCACGCAGTGTTAGCTATAATTCGACACTTACCATTAGCCATCACCATGATTGCTGATCTAATGCTCGAAACTGAGCTTCGTGCTATATATTTTAAACGATGGCTTAATGATTTCTTTTGTGGGAGACAACCTAAACGTCTGTATAATATTTTAGAAGTTTTTGTAACATGGCTGAAATCGATCATGCAGCGGTCAAAAACAAACTCTGATCCTGTCAGCAGCATCATGTCCGAAAGGTCAGGAACTCTATACATAAATAAATGATACGTAACATCAATACAGTTGAAACAATAAGTTAATACTCGCTGTGGTACATGTGTTATGCCTGTCATAGAAACATTAAATTACACCCACGGCCTACACACAGCTATATATGTATGTATGCATGTAGTAGATTATGAAGCTCCATATAAACCACAGACTATATTAAAACCCTTGGGTGTCAACGGTTATAGAGTCGCTGTTATTTGCTAGGTTGTCAAATAAATTTAAAACTTACCCTATACAATACGCTATGATGCGTTTAGTAATATTGCCCAGGTTATATTACAATACTCACAGACATTTTTTTCTGTAGGCTGGCGGAACAATATTAACAGGCCCCTCACATGTCAGTGGGGGGACATTTTTGTTGAAAAAACAACAACTACCCAATCTTATTTTTCTTAATTTGGACTGAAATGTTTTGGACATGTTTATTGGCTAAAAAGAAGGCATTTTCTGCACTCTTTTAGCGTCGGGACTGCGAAAAGCACATCACGAGCACAAGAAGCTTGGAAGTCTCCAAATGACACGCAGAGGTATTCAGGAACCGTTTAGAACCACCTTAGTAGAGATTCTGCAGCAAGTCGAGTACAATATTATGCCTGTAGCTGCTTTCAAAGTGTTCCTGTCTGCTCATCCTACTGTTGACTATCGTGATGCTTCGACCTTCCCTGCCGAATCGCAGGTGAAATCGTTCGTATCTCAATTGAAAGCTAATCATAAAAAGGTGATAGAAGAAGCATAAAAGGTTGGCAATTGCTTAATTAATGATGCTGAGAATGTGGCTTTATTTATATATATACTGAATTTACTCCCAGCGGGTAGACCTTAGTACTAGCTAGTATGGAGACTTGAGGATGCTGTATTTCACTTAAAGATTTATCAATTAACAAACGAAAACTTGTCTCGAAAAGATACGTCCAAAACCACCCTCTTTGGGAGTTTCTGGATTGAACTTACTTTAAATATTCAACAAATTGTAGTGTAAAGACACTCCTTGGCTCCTGAGTGACGTGTTAAATAATAATAAAGAAGAATATATATATTGGCGATCCCTATTATGAAACACTACCCTGGTTCAAGGTTAATTTCTACTTTTTTATTAAACAGAAAACCTAAATTCCATTGACAGTAACGTTACTTTCACTGATTTATTACATTTGTATTTGTGTTATCATATAATCAATACATTGCAATGCAAAATGATATTGGTAGGATAGACCAGTAGAAAAGATGGTCGTGATAATCAGAAGTTTAGGAGCTGTGTATTTACTGAAAAATGGCTATTGTGACCGAAGATAACCGTAACTTATCATAAATTAATCCGCTTTAAGTTGGAATGATTTCCTGGATAAATTATATTTAACTAATTTCGGTAAACAGAGTTTTCGGCTGTGTGATATAAAAGCACACACTTATTTCTCGATAGTGGATAAGATAAAAACGCTTTATGTTCAAATATCCTAATCAGGTGTCCACTGGAGTACGTGAATATGATTGATTATAAGCCTTTATGATTCAGCTATGATTTATGAACTTTACCCATAGTACTTTTGTTATCTCCTTGCTCCTGGAAATAATGACATAATTTAGCATTCTAGAGTTCGCGTTGACTCCCTGGTCAGGCGCTGGTGTGTTGGTGGACGCTTATCAGTTCTAAGACATCAGTATTAGGCCTATGGCGTACACTCTATAACAACTGTTGTCTTTCAATCTCGTTTTCTGAAAGTTTACTGGCTGTAGATTCGATGTGTTGCTCGATTTATCATTGTAAGGCAGTAGCCTGTCCTTCTCCATCATAGCTTATTTTAGTCATGTATAATATATATTAATATCTAGGGCTCATTGAAATTATAATTCTATTAGCTCAAGAAACACTAAACTACAGGTGTAACAAACTCAGAATGTTTTATTTGTGTTATTAAATTTTTAGTTTTGAGTTTGAGACTAGGGTACCAAACATTTATCTTTGGAAATATTCTTCTCATAGTTGGTGATATAAACTTCTCTATAAGAGAAACATTTTGCAATATTGTTGTTTTCAATGGCGTTTACCTTGAAACTAAGTATCTTTAGAAAGACATAAAGTCGCTGATAATAACAAGTTACGACACTTTCCAGACTTTCCTACACATTTAATGTGAGAAAATGATCGTAAACTTCATATGCGTAGGTCGTCAAGAACTGTGGAGATCTTTTAATAGTTTGGAAATATCGCACATGTACTAAGGTTGGGCACACACAAAATGCTCTTTTTATATTTTAATTCAAACTTAAACGCAAAATGGAAGTGACTGAGAAAAAGTATTTGGTCATCGTAATTCATAAATAAAAGTTATAATAGTTAAATGGAAAATATTTTTATATTTCGTGTACCAGCTGTTACATATTTTTTTATTTCAGACGAAGCAAGTAAAATAGTTTTGAGCGGGTTATTATTATTAGATAACCTATATTTTTTGTGTTTTTAACATGTAATTTGGGAGATGTAAATTATTTGCTTTGCATTTCTATTCGATATCACTGGCTGGCTTGTATATGCAAATAATTGAACTTGTTTTTAAGTCATCTGCGGTATAAACCCTCGTGATGTGTGTTCCAAGATTGGAATAATCATTAAAACTCTGAACTCATGTTTAGATTAAATTCTTTTGTCTGTTTGCTTGTTTGAAGTTATGCACAAAGCTACACAATGGGCTATCTGTGTTCTGCCCACCACGGGTATCGAAACCCGGTTTCTAGCATTGTAAGTCCGCAGACATACCGCTGTGCCACTGGGGGGCTCTTTTGTCTGTGTTTCTGATTAATTATTCAAACACTTAAAGCTAGCGTCATTTTTATTTGTACATAATTAAGTCTGTAATTTTAGAGATTTAACCTCTCTGGTGATGAAGCTGTCTTAGTAATCTTAAGGTTGCGCAGTCCTATTCTGTGAAGTTTATTTTTATTTGTACATAATTAAGTCTGTAATTTTAGAGATTTAACCTCTCTGGTGATGAAGCTATCTTAGTAATCTTAAGGTTGCGCAGTCCTATTCTGTGTAGTTTATTTTTATTTTCCATTTCAGTACATCATAAACAGAAGTAATTGTTTTTGTTTTGTGTTTTCTTTAAACTTACACGATCAACAGGTAGATTCGCCTGTTTGTGTTTTTACGTGGTACTACCCAACAATACAGATTTATCTTTTGAAAGATTTTATAAGTTACACCTACGACATCTAAAAGAAAGCTGAGAATTCTACATTTATTCTTGTTTACATTATGTTTTTTTAAACAACATTATTTACTGACCACCAAACAGTTTTGTTCGTTCGAGAAATGTCGTTTGTGGTGATTCATTTCTCGCCACTAACAAATAGTCAGGCAAAAATAAACATTTAAAAAAGATCTGGCCAGCAGTGAAAAGGTTAATTTGGATTTTATTATTTTGTTCTACCGAATATCCATTCTCGTTAAAATAATCTTTTGTTGAATAAAAGGTAAAATCTTTAAGAATTCGGTTGGAGGTACTCTGTTCAACGGGCTTGGGATGGCCTGATGGTTAGGGATCTCTGTCAGCCGCGGGGGCGTTATAACGTTATGACCAATCACACTATTCGTTGGTAAAAGAGTAGCTAAAGAATTGGCTGTGATTGGTGTTGACTAACTGCCTTTCCTCTAGTATATTATTGCTAAATTAAGGACAGCTTACGCAGATAGCCACAGAGTAGCTTTGCGCGAAATTCAGAACAAAAGGTCTTGATCAACTAGTTAGTTCCCAATAAACCGAATAACTACAGCGTATAATCGCCAGTAAAATTTCTAAAAATTATGTTAAATTCGTAAGTTGTAGCTTTTTATATTCGATAAAGGAAGAAAACTTGTGGAGTCGTAAAGCTGATTTTCACACTAACTAAACATCAGAATTCACTTAATATACCTGACCAAAAAGTATCAGTTAAAACATTTTAATATCGTTGCATTTTATTGTTCTTTGTTACTTTGTCATCTTTGCATTGATATACAGCTTAAGGTAAACATTATTGATATACAGCTTAAGGTAAACATTATTGATATACATCTTAAGATAAACATTATTGATATACAGCTTAAGCTAAACATTATTGATATACATCTTAAGATAAAGATTATTGATATACAGCTTAAGGTAAAGATTATTGATATACAGCTTAAGCTAAACATTATTGATATACAGCTTAAGCTAAACATTATTGATATACAGCTTAAGATAAACATTATTGATATACAGCTTAAGCTAAACATTATTGATATACAGCTTAAGAAAAACATTATTGATATACATCTTAAGATAAAGATTATTGATATACAGCTTAAGGTAAACATTATTAATATACAGCTTAAGCTAAACATTATTGATATACAGCTTAAGGTAAACATTATTGATATACACCTTAAGATAAAGATTATTGATATACAGCTTAAGGTAAACGTGATTGATATACAGCTTAAGCTAAACATTATTGATATACAGCTTAAGATAAAGATTATTGATATACGGCTTAAGATAAAGATTATTGTGTCCACCGCGGGGAATCCAATCTTAGATTTTAGCCTTTTAAATCCGTATGCTTACCATCGGGGAATGGTTTCAGTTTAGTTTATTTCAAAAATGTCCTTAAAACATTCTGACAGTTTAATGATAATATTTAGAATATTTTTGGTTCATTCTTATTAATATAATAATGTTTTTCTTTAACTTGTCATAATCCTTCTTTAAAACGAATCCTAAAATTTAAATTACATTACTTATATTAATTTTTTTTAAAACGTTGATTGCTTTTTGCTCTTTTGTATTAATTTAAATAAAACAATTACCGATCATGAATTCCTTCATTATTTTGAATAATCTGAACCGACAAGCTTTCAAGTTTCGTTTGTGAATCCTTCACTGTAATCTTTCTTATTTTATTAAATTCTATCTAGTAATTTAAATGAATTAATAATGGAAAAGGAAGTGAAAAAAGGTGACGCAAGTCTTTTAAAACCAGTGATTCGTATTATTTGCTATGAATCGTTTTCCATTTAATATGTTTCTGTTTTTGAATTTTTTCCGTTTTTATGCTTAATTCCGTAATGTAAGTAGAGAGTTTTCATTGTAAATGAAATTAGTTACACATATGGAAGGTTTACATACTCAACTTAGCACAATAAATTCCACGCAGTTATGTCACTCTTTGCTGTCCCTTTAATACGAAAAACAGTGCAACATTAAGTTTTGCAAAGAACGATTTCCAAAAATCACCCGAAGATTATTATATTGGAGGAATTATTTAATTTCCAAGATTCATCTATTCATATACACCGATTCCAATTAAATTGGATTAGACCATCTTTCACTGCAGTGATAACCAGGACTTAATGTGGCACAGACTTCATAAGGTTCTGAAAGATGTCTTGTTCCACTGCAACTCACTCTTCGAAGAATTTACAAATACCAGGAGAGGATTACAGCAATGAATACAACTTTAAAACCCAAGGATGCTCGATCGGACTGAGAACCTGTCATTAGAATGGTTGTACTTTTCGAACGACTGTAGAACAATACGATCATGTTGAATTGTTTTGGAAGAGCCCGCGTCCATCAGGATGGAAGTGAAGCATTATGGGTTGGATATAATCCGTAAAACAACGTCCACGTTCATCCTGTAAATGTTATTCGTCATTCCAAAGGAATCAATGGACTCAATCCCAGTCATGGAAATGTTTGCGTACTGTTAGACCACACCCCTACAGCTCGCACTATCATATCAAGTGGTCAAGTGTCTAATTTGTTTTCCCTGTACTATCAGAAAGTATCTCATGATCCAAGGCATTAGCTGTCCGTAGCTTACGCTGTAAGTAACACTGAGGTTCAGGTTTCCTTTGTGCATCTGAGATAAGTGATTTTGAGCTGCTAACAATTTTCTTCTGTTCTTTCAACGATACAGTTTGAGATACTTGAAAGATGACAACTCATATGTAAGCATGCATATATAATTGAAGCATATTATATACGTATGTATATAATATAGCATGCCTTAAATAAAAGCAGTAGAGAAATAACGAGTAGAATTACTATAAGTTATACAGAAAAGAAAGAATGAGCTACTCTAATACAATCTAAGAATGAATTATTTAAAAGGACACGATTATTTTTCAGGAAACCTCTCTGAAGTTTTGATTAAAAGTTTCTGTAAGCAAAGTTCTTACGTATTGTATTATGCAGTATGCTGATTTATCTAAGATTTCTAGAACACTTCCCTAGAGAAATAACAAAGATGAAAAATATATGAGCTCTCAGCCAAGAAATTGTTGATCATCTGGTTAAAGAGACATAAAAATCAAACCCACTAAATATAAACAAAAATATGTTAACGTAATAAGTAGGAAGCCTCGTTAAAATACGAACACTGAGTATAAATGTAGAAAAACAAAACAATAATAAATGTATCCAAGGGACAATTAAAACATATTTGTTTCATATAAAAACTAACGAAAACAGTTAACCTTAACAGACACAGAACAACAAATGAAAAGTAACCGAGAAACATTAGACGCATAAAATTCTAAGAACTTATGAGCGAAGGTAAAGAAGAATGTATAATAATATGTATAACTATATCTGCTATATCCAGTGCCGACAAGGCATTTCGCCCAATACTAGGGCTCATAAGTAGGCAAAGATACGACTAACACAGTAGTGACTGAGATGCTGTTTACCTTATCAAATGTTCCCGGTTGATCAGGGGATAAGTTTAAGGACTTGTAGCGCTAAAATCCAGGGTTCGATTGCCCACGGTAATATAGGAGTCACTTTGCGTTAAAACAAATAAACATTATTTCAATCTGCGGGTTCG
>NW_013666232.1:72640-87665 GCF_000517525.1 Limulus polyphemus
AATCATGTAAGGATAAGTGATGTCCTAGTGTACACCCAAGCATTTAGAATCATGTATGGATAAGTGATGTCCTAGTGTACACCCAAGCATGTAGAATCATGTATGGATAAGTGATGTTCTAGTGTACAACCAAGCATTTAGAATCATGTATGGATAAATGATGTCCTAGTGTAGATCAAAGCATGTAGAATCGTTGTTAGATATGCATGACTGTTTCATTCAAATTTAATACGACATTTATGATTTAGATAGTTATAAAGCACGAGAGTTAAATTTAGTATTTTTAGAAGCGATAATTTGTTGCAGATTTGCTTAGGTAAACGTTTACGAATTGTTTGTTGTTTGGTTCAATTGTTGTGAATTTACGTCATGTTACTCGAACCTTCAAGTTTTCTCGTTGCTTTAAGTGAGTATTGTTACATCATAACATCTCGTAGTTTGTAAACAGTTTCAGGCCTCAGTTGGATAATATATATATATATGCGACCAAGTTAGTGCAAGGAAGTTGAGTTAGTGAAAGAAAAGTTTAGTTAGTGAAAGTAAAAGTGAAAAAGTGAAGTTAGGCTGCATGATTGTCAGTTTAGTTGTAACGAGCTATTTCTAAAGTGAAAATATCACAGCTTGTATTGTAACAACAGAGATAAAGAAGAAGAAGAAGAATTTATCTTCTCAAAGGGTGTTCTAAAGTAATTGAACCCGCCTGTGTGGACTTTGACGAAAAGGAGACAATTATTTAAAACTCTGGATATAACTATGGTAACCAACAGCTATAGTGCTGATTTTGAAGTGAGTTTCACAGCTTGTATTGTAACAACAGAGATAGAGAAGAATAATCCGTCTTACTAATTTGGTTCTAAAGTAATTGTACCAGCCTAAGTGGACTTTTAATAAAAAAATAGAATTATTTAAAACTATGGATACAACTATGGTAACCTAAGGGGTAACGTAAGTAAACTGATCGTTGATTGTATTGTGATAACAGAGATAGAGAAGGAATAATTCATCTTGTCAATTGGATTCTAAAGAAATTTAACCAGCCTATGTGGACTTTCGAAGAAAAATATAATTATCAAAAGCTCTAGATTCAACTGTGATAATCAATAGTGTAACGAATTTTTGTACATACGTATGACTTGTTTTGAATATATTGTTTTAAAACAAGTGGCTTGTTTGCTCTCCGTTTATTGTTGAAATTTATCGCCAACAAGTTACAGGCTCCTACTATGAGGAATCCAGCTCTATACAAAACCCGACAATCGTGTAAGAATAAATAGTGTCCTAGTGTGCATCAAAGTATGTAGAATCGTGTAACAATAAATAGTGTCCTAATGTACATCAGAGTACGTAGATTTACGTAAGGATAAATGTTTCCTAGTGAGCATCTAAGCACGTAGAATCATGTAAGGATAAATGATGTCCTAGTGTATATCAAAGCATGTAAGGATAAATGGTGTTCTAATGTACACCCAAGCATGTAGAATTACAGACTGTTGTGATAAATCGTCCATGAGTTACATGGTTATTTAGTAATTACATTCAGTAAGATACAATCAGCTTTTCTGTCCATTCTTTAAGTGTGGTCTTGGCTGCTTTCCGAGAAGGACAATACTAAACTATTTCTCTCTCTTTGTCTATCTCTCGCTTTCTCTCACACACAAGTTCTATTATTCAAAGTTATGAAAATAACTGATACAACGATTTCGATGGTGCAAAATATATTTTCATTTTATACAGGAATTTATCCTTAAATGTCACTTTTTTTTCTGTTTCATGCGATACCACAAAATATCCCTTGCACTTTAAGCTGTGAGTGTGTTATAAGAACGTCAGTAAATCCTTTACCGTGTATGGTGGGTGGTAGGGTAACTTGCTACATCCAATCTTGTCAGTAGTTCAAAATTAGGGACAGCAGCGGATAGACTTAGTAGCTTTGCCATAAATACAAATCATTTATAAACGCTTTATTTCTGCTATTGGCAAATATGGTTTCATGAAAACGTGTACCACTGTTCAAAACGTTCAGTTGAATATTGCTGTTAAGTTGAAGAAGTTGCCTGGTGAAACGATGATTAAACAACGTTTCAGTCCACTGAGAATATTACATTGAAACGTCGTTGAATCTCTTGTTTACTAGGCTGACATTTCAACCACAACTTTCAACAGTCATATACAACCGCTTTAGTGAATGAAAGGACGAATATTGATAACATTTTAAAGTAATTCGCATAAAAACATAAAAATAAATGGACTGCAAAATGTGTTGCGAAAACAATTGGCCCTTTTCTGGTTTGTTTTTGTTTCTGAATTTCGCGCAAAGCTACACGAGGGCTATCTGCGCTAGCCGTCCCTAATTTAACAGTGTAAAACTAGAGGGGAAGGCAGCTAGTCATCACCACCCACCGCCAACTCTTGGGCTACTCTTTTACCAACGAATAGTGGGATTGACCGGCACGTTATAACGCTCCCACAGCTGAAAGGGCGAGCATGTTTGGTGGGACGGGGATTAGAACCCGCGATTCTCAGATTGCGAGTCGAGCGCCTTATCCACCTGGCCATGCCGGCCCACCCCTTTCTGGAAAATTGTAACGTTTTAAATTTAATATAAAAAATCCGAAAATATTTTGGTTAGAAAAACCTTACGATTTTTGTTTGTTTTTAATTAAATATAAAGATACACAGTGGGATCTCTATGCTCTGCCCTCCACGGGTATCGAAACCCAGTTTCTAGCGTTGGAAGTTCGCAGACGGGGGGGGGGCAAACAGGAAGCAGTGTTTGTTTGGGAAAACTTTTCTATTTCATTATACTAGTATTACAATGTAATTTTGGAATGGAAGTTTTTGCATGTAATAAATCATGTAATTATTAGATCGTTAAATAGAATAGTCATTAAACCATTTATCCATCTGCATATCAAACTTTTCAGTTCAGAAAATAGAAGAAACAAAATCCTAATAACTAGAAAGCACATTCGCTAATACAACTTGTGAGATTTCATTTTCTAGTTCTTAATTTAAGAACACCGAGTGTTACAGTACTTGTTCGGCGTTTTGGAATTATTGGTTTTTGATTAATATATGATGTATATATTTCTTTGCGTCAGGTGTGTGGTGGAAAAAGTTGGCTTCTGTTATCGACATGCTTTGTTGGAGTTCTGGATTGAAAGGATTATTCGAAGCCTGGTTAATTGGATTTCGATCTTTCCTTGACAGAACAAAAAAAAGTGACATTGTCTGGATAAGTTTAAATTCCAATTAATTTATTGAAATAACCAAAATTCAAAATCTTTTATCTTTGAGCACTTAGATAATTGGAAGAATGATTAATGATTGTGAAGAAATCGATCAGACTTTAACTCCTGTTATGCATTTCACTGATTCACCTAACGTGCATTTATAAGTGTTTTTGTGCCCCAGTGGCACAACGGTATGTCTACGGACTTACAACGCTAGAAAGCGGGTTTCGATACCCGTGGTGGGCAGAGCACAGATAGCCCACTGTGTAGCTTTGTGCTAAACTACAAACGAACGAAAGAAGTGTTTTTGATTAGAAAACTAAATTATTCTATAGAATTAATTTGTTGTACCGTCTTTTCGCGTTTTATGTTTTAATTCAGGTGGACCCCCGCTGGGACAGCGTTAAGTCTAATGACTTACAGTTCGGGGTTCGATTCCTCGTGGTGGACACAACAGATAGCCCAATGCTCTAAACCAACTTGCTCAAAATATTTACTCTGATTTTGACTAAAATTAGTTAAAGTATTTCAGATGACGTAATCACCTCAGAGAAAACGAATTGATTATATATATATATACTAGAGCTTATCGCTCAGATTTTATATTTTATAAATAGAGGACAAACTCTTCACGGTTTGCATATCGCTTTTATCAAGCCTTGAATAATAGAATGAAAATAATTTCAATTCACTGTACCTGTAGCTTATAGAGACGATTTGTCAGAATATTCTAGAATACACGAAGTTTCTTCCTTCTTGGAAATAAGGCGGATACACCCAGTTTTCTTTCTATTGTGTGAAAAATATCAAAATAAAACACACTATCATATTTGCATGTAAGTGTCCCTGGCTATTTGGACCATGCTCAGGTTAACCCCAGGATTACTGATAGTCTTTGATATCGCATTTTTCTGAACTATTTACCCACCGAATCGTGTGTGTAGGTTACAGCATCCATAATAATACATGAGTCACACAAAAAAGGTCTAAATAAACCACCAATATTACATTTAATTTCAATGAATGTCGCGAGGGTATTTCACGTATTTTGGAAGAAAATTGGTGATTTTTACAGAATTTTCATGGTTGTTCTTTGCGCTGAATGTTGTAACAGGCAAAAATGTAAAAATACTCAATATCTGGAGCCCAGCGGTAGTGAGTAGTATATAATAAAAACAAGGCAAGATGGCAAGTTGAGTGTCAAGATATTAGTAAGATTGTTTCAGAATACAGCTGGAAAAGGAGATAATGAGAGGGTTGTATAAATTGGCAAAGGGAGCGTTATATAAGAAATTTCATGTTTTTAGGTTTGTTTGTTTTGAATTTCGCGCAAAGCTACACGAGGGCTATCTGCACTAGCTGTCCCTAATTTAGCAGTGTAAGACTAGAGGGAAGGCAGCTAGTCATCACCACCCACCGACAACTCTTGGGATATTCTTTTACCAACGAATAGTGGGATTGACCGTCACATTATAACGCTCCCACGGCTGAAAGGGCGAGCATGTTTGGTGTGACGGAGATTCGAACTCGCGACCCTCGGATTGCGAGTCGAGCGCCCTAAGCACCTGGTCATGTCAGGCCTATGTCTTTAGAACCACAGTTACTTATTGTACATTTTTCACTCTAGATTCAGATAAATGATAAATCTTCTTGCACAGTTTTCTGTAAGCTCTGTTTAAATGGGGGTGAATTTATTGTGTAATAACATGTTATGTATTGCCGTCTCTAAGTAATTTTGTTTAAGACTAAAAGTATTATTCTGTAGTATTAATGTTTGATATTTCATACTTGTAACTAGGTTTTGAAGGCTATATTTTTAATCATAGACGTTTATATTGTTGTCACTTGATGACCGGGTAGCTTAATGGCTAGAATTTTCTCGACAAAAACGAAAACGCAATCAGACAATAAAGGGTTGTTGATTGATTATTGAGTCAGCCAGTTAGCGTTTTAATTTTAAGTTTGCGTTTTCAACAAAGTACTAGAGATACGAAAAGTACTACTGTACGTACCAGAAAATTTGTAAATAGGTGGAATCTCTATTGAAGCATTATTTATTTATGAAGTTAGGCTTATCGTTAGTTAGATGGAAAAACAACAAAGGAAAGAAGAAAAAACAACTAGGATTTAAAGAAGATTTACAAACACAAACTAATTTATATAGAAGAACATCAGCAGTGATTAAAATATCTACAAACTGAACTGGCGAGGATCAAACTAACCACACACACACACATCTTTGCATTCTCTCAATAATTTCAACTTTAAACACCAATAGGCCTAAAAGTTGATTACATAATCATGTTAGCTATAGATGTTTTCTTTTTGCATTCTTCTTAATATGTCTATTAAGGATTCAAAATCAGAAGCGTGTAAAAATAGCTTGACAGTGAATTGTGGAACAAATAAAAAAAAGAGAAAGATCCAAAATGCTATTTTTACACGTCTTTAATTTTTAATCCATAATGGGCAAATTAAGAAGAATGTGAAAAATATCTACAATTTACGTGCTATATATCACAGTTTTTAATCCTATTGGTTTCTAATTCTTCACTAGTTTTGTGTCGCTATGTCATTTATGACTCTAAGGCCTTCCATTGCTACCTCATCAAAGTACATAATTTAGAAGGGCAGATCATCAACATAGCCCTATCAAAAACCTATAGGTATATCAGGCACAGTTTGAAATAATTTCCAAAGTGAAAGGATTGAGTTGTGAACAATAAACTATATACATTGCTGCATATTTAATAATGCTGGCATTAACATCATCAATAAACTTTCAAATTGAGAGTCGTAACAACTAACAGACTTGGAATGTTTATCATATCAGCGGGAAGTTTCCAAAACAAAGCTCAGGAGCAGTGTTTGGAGGAAATATAAGACCTTAACCAAACTTGTGAACGATGTTCAAAGACTAACTCTATTATTTCATTCGGATGCGCGACATGAAATGATGGATTTGTTGGTACGTAACCAATTCATGGATGCTATAGTTTATAAGTTAGCCTGGACCAGAGTAGGTGTACATCGTTAATTAAAGGAAGCAGGCCAACTTGTGATGGAACGTTAATCAATTAAATTTGCAGATAAACAATTAAAAGCACCATCTTGGAATTACGTGATCAACAAATAATTAATTAAACAACTGGTTACTCAGCATGGAAGAGGTAAACCACAAGATAGAGGTGTTTAAATTTCATTTAACAGAGTATATTACAAAGAAATAAAAACAATAAGTTTTAAGAACAAGAAATTGCTTCCAAAAGGATGAAAGAAAACGGAAATGTGTTTAAGTGTGGGAAACATAGGCATTATATCCGAAAGTTTGATGAAGCAATTGTTTAATAAACTACGGAGACGGTGTTCATAAGATTAGAATACTCCATCTGCCTTATTTGAGATAAGTACATTATTTAAAGAAATCAGTCCACTATTCAACTTGTTTTGATGCAACATGATGATTGACAATGGTTCTACAGCTAGTATGGTAATGAAAGGTGGGAACTGCTCCCAGAGATGAAACAAGATGATTGGATTGATGCAACATGATGATTGACAATGATTCTATAGCTGGTATGGTAACGAAAGGTGGGAAACTGCTCCCAGAGATGAAACAAGATGATGGATTGATGCAACATGATGATTGACAATGGTTCTATAGCTGGTATGGTAATGAAAGGTGGGAAACTGCTCTCAGAGATGAAACAAGATGATGGATTGATGCGACATGATGATTGACAATGGTTCTATAGCTGGTATGGTAATGAAAGGTGGGAAACTGCTTCCTGAGATGAAACAAGATGATGGATTGATGCAACATGATGATTGACAATGGTTCTATAGCTGGTATGGTAATGAAAGGTGGGAAACTGCTCCCAGAGATGAAACAAGATGATGGATTGATGCAACATGATGATTGACAATGTTCTATAGCTGCCATTGTTCGACCTGGTATGGCAATGAATGGTGGGAACTGCTCCCAGATATGAAACAAGATGATGGCTTGATGCAAAACAGCGAGTGGGCATACAGTTCCAGCTAGAGGGAAGTTGGAAGGCACTCTCACTGTGGAAAACTTCTCTACACAACATGATGTCGTCAGTAATTGCCATTGAAGAACAGTGCGTTTTGAGAACAGACTTGCTTCGAACAATTTCGCAGTTTGTGACTAGGAAATGTCTATGTACTACATAAAAATAAGTGTGTTTATGTGATAATCAACTTTTATTTGTATGTAAAATTAACCACGGGGAAAATAGGCCTAATAAGAATCGTTGTTGGTCTAAAACAAATCACTTCTTTTTAAAAACCAGGAAGAATTTGCACTTAAATATGTTACTGTGTTTGATCTAGAACAAGAAACGGAATTATTGGAACTGTTTTGAAGAATCATTAAGGTTTATTTCTCAACAATTTCCTAAATTATGAAATTCATGTCTGTCCTCAAGAAAAACCTCCAATTGAAGAGGTACACACTTTTAAGTACCTCCTAATGTACATAATATAATGTAACAAGAAACGGTACTTAATGTCAATATAGCGTGTAAACTAACAATAAATGTATTGCGTGATCAGCTACGAACGCAAGGTTCAAGCTCCAAATGAAAATTGCTTCTTTTAACTTGATGCAACTTGGACTTGATAAAATCATTACGTACACAGAAATTCGTATTCTTAAGCGAAATTCAAAATGTTTAGTATCTCTTTAGTTCTTTATAATTTTGTTAGAATATTATTACTTTAATATATGTTATATTGAGATCGGCTTTCGCTCTTTGACTATCATTTTTGCAGTTAATGTTTGAACAATATGTTAAAATGACTGTTGTACCAGACGTGGCGTGGTGATTCGCGTATCAGGCTGCGGATCGAAGGGCGCTGAGCTCGAGACGTGATGTCGCGGATCACGCTCCAAATTTTCAGCTGTAGACGTTTTATGTAAATGACAATAAATCCCAATATTCGGTTCAAAAAAGACCGACGAAGAACTTATGGTGGCGGATACTGCTGACTGACTGCCTTCCCCTCTGGTAAGTAGCTTGAAATTAGGGGCGGCTAAACCTAAACCCCGGGGGTCCGTCTCTCACTGGACGTTTATCCACTTGAAAATGAAGTTGAAAATTTAAATTAAATTACAAAGTTTGAATGTTTTAATAAAAGTATTTAAAATTAATTCAACATTTTACAACTATAACTTCTGAGGTTGTTGATTATAGTTAAAGAAAATCGTGACTTTAAAACATCATCCATTTTAAATATATAGTAGTATGTAATAATTATTTATAGATGTTACAGATAAGAGTGATAAATTGGTAATGTATTCTATATTCTATTTTAACTTTCATTTCATTAGAGGTATTTCAAGGTATATGTAGGGTCTGGTAGTTTAAGTTGTATATGTAGGGTCTGAAAGTTTAAGTTGTATACGTAGGGTCTGGAAGTTTAAGTTGTATATGTAGGGTCTGGAAGTTGTATATGTAAGAGATGAAGACCGTTAACGTCAGTTTACTGAGTGAGATTCCCCTCCCCCTAAAGTAGAGATATGATCTAAGAACTGGTTTAGGCAGATAAGATGTATATCAGTAAGCATGAAGCTAGGTTAGAATATTCTAGTTGGATGATAACATGTAAATCACGACTTCTTTCTGCATTATAGTATCGAAATGCCTGTTAATATGGTTGGTAGTGCTTAACATGAATTTATTTAGTATTAATTTGTATAAGGTCCCGACAACATTGTTGTTAGAGAAATTGTATATCATAGCTTCCTCAAGTGTCAATGTATATAAATAGCTCTTAACGTGGCTTATTGACGATATCTATATTATCACGGCATGTCTTTAAGTCACTGTGAGTTTATGGAAATGCCTGTTAACCTGGCTGGTTGACATCATATCTATTATAATTGTCTTTAGTATGAATTTATGGAAATATATGTTAATCTGATTGTTTGATGTTGGGTAAAAATCATGATTTTAGTTAACGTTGGCCTGTTAACTTAATTGGTTGACATGTTATATATCATGCATGGTTTTAGCTGGTATTAACTTAATAAATGAGTTTATAGACATTCCTGTCAACCTATTTGGGTGATAGCATGGCATTTGAATCAGTAACTGTCAGAGGTTAGTTTAATAACTTTCGGAAATTAAATTAGAGACTTTATTACTGTCGTGACTAGGCGGTTGTCAACCATTGCGCGTGCTTATTAACGAGAGAATACCAAAAATTGTCAGCATAAAACGGAAGTCTAGTGTTTAAAAACGACGGTTAGATCTGCGACACAATTTTGATCAAGTTTATATAAATGGGTGTATGTAACTTGTATTTCATAAACTTTATTATCTCCATAATGTAAGAAACCCATGGGAGTTGTTCTATGATAGAAAATTAACTGGTTTATTTCTATAGGCTTCAGACTCAGTCTATAACGTTCTAGCTAAAAATTCAAACAATAATTATATTACCACCAATCACGGTTGATATCCTTACATTACAACACAATAACGCGAATCTGTTCTTTTGTGCTGATGGACAGACTAAAGAAAATTAAGGAACAAAAGGGCTTTCCTTTGAAAGTCATGTGGAGGTTAATAAGAAACGAAATCAGAGGGAATCCTCAATGCCGCGACTGTAATTAGATCTCAAATTGTTCAAGAGATGGAGCTTTGAGCTAAAAGTTTGTACTTGACAAAAAAGATAAACTAAAAAAAATTGAGATCCATTCTATGAGCCGTTGTGCCGCGGCTAAATTTTTTTTTAAGCAACACGGATGATAATAATGTTTGAATGCTTGCCGTGGTTTATGTAGTATGATCATTTAACATAAGTGAACAACTTGGCTTTGTTTGTTTGATTGTAATTAAGCACAAAGCTACACAATGGGCTATCTGTGCTCTGCCCATCACGGGTATCGAAACCCGGTTTCTAGCGTTGTAAGTCCGCAAACATACCACTGTGACACTGGGTGGTATACAACTTGGCATAAACACACGTATTTATTAATTACTTTTTTTCAATTCCTAGAACTGTAATGTTATTAAAATCATATGATTCCCCCCCCCCCGACTGAGCTAAATAATTTTAATTAGATTTGCTGATAATAAAGCAAAATCATCATTTTGAGTAAAAAAAAACACATCAATACCTTTTACCCACTGAGGTTATTTATTTCAGTTTTTTATTAACTTATTTATATTCCTAATTAAATCAGCGTATTCATCAACGCGTGAGGAAAAAAATACACTCTCTTAGCGCGTAAGTCACGCAAAGTGCAAACTTAACACTACTGGATAGGAATTGAGATGTTCTTTAGTTTTGATTGTTTGGAAATCTACTTGCTCTCGAGGGAGACTGGATATTAACTCCTCATTTTTTTCTCACAGTTCTCTTACAGTGACCGAGATTAAGGACTAATAGAAGCACCTTTGCAAGGTGATGATTTTAAGTTGTATTTCTATTGTGACGTCAGAGATGAGGAACGTATTTTCTTGTTTCAGACGCATGAAAAACCCACTTCAAATTTTCTTTTGCAAAAGGTACTGAATAAAAACAGATGTTCTTTCTATATAAGATCTGATTCGTGTCATGCAAAAAAACAACAACAAAAAACCCTTAGTGGCTGTAGTTGTTTTTTATTACGAAACGAAAAATCTATCTGTCTATTGAAAAGTATCCTGTACCTACATTTGGAGGGATGAAAATATGAATATTGTATACGTGTTTGTAATATGTAGTAGATCTGTTCATGACAAAACTAAAAAGATATAAACATGAACTATGGTGAAAATTTTCAAAATTACTTTACGAAACATTAACTCGACATAAATCTTCAGCGAATTGTGATCTTTTTTCTTCTTTTTCGAAAAACATACGCTCGAAGTTATTTAGTCTGCTACGTTTTTGTGGCACTTGTTTCCCAATATTTTCTGACGAGAGAAGGTCGAGCGTGGCCCAGTGGTTAATGTGCCGGACTATGGATCTGAAGTTCTGTGACTCGTGTCTTGATATCGCCAAAAAATAAATTAAATTAAAAATGGCGTTCCGCACTCTGGTGACATGAATGTGTTAAACATTCTTTTAGGCCGGACAAGAACACACCAAGAGTTGGCGGTGAGTGGTATTTGACTAGCTGCCTTCCCTCTAGTCTATCACTTCTGTTAGGGACGGCTAGCTCAGATTGGGCGAATTTAATCAAACAAAGAAACTGATGAACTTAACGGTGATATTTAATGATGAGAAACGACGTTTAACAGAGATATTTAATGGTGAGAAACGACGTTTAACAGAGATATTTAATGGTGAGAAACGACGTTTAACAGAGATATTTAATGGTGAGACACGACGCTTAACATATATATATATATATCTAGTGGTGAGACAGAACATTGAACAAGGAAATGTATTAGTAGAGAAAAACTCTGAAATATGGTATTTATCCGCGAAACAAGACGCTTAAATCTAATATCCACCAATATGGTGCGACCCAAAAGGAGAAAATCTAGGGTTAAAACATAACATTTAAGTTTCATAAAGAATCATGGAAAAACAATCAGTCAAATAAAAGTGTTTATTTTAAATCAAACTTTATCCCAGTTACTCTGTTTTGATATTATCTGAGGTTAGTGCTGAAGAAGGATGGATTCTACTCACCGTGGCTGGTATAAGCCAAACAAATGAGGAGAAATAAAAACGTGGGATGCATTTTTTAATTTTCTTTTAACGGAGATATCTAATGGTGAGACACGACACTTAACGGAGACATTTAATGATGAGAAACGACGTTTAACAGAGATATTTAATGGTGAGATACGACGCTTAACGGTGATATTTAATGATGAGAAACGACGTTTAACAGAGATATTTAATGGTGAGATACGACGCGTCTCGTCTCACCATCAGACATCTGTGTTAAACGACGTGTCTATCTAATTAATACCTCCGTTAAACGTCATATTATCTTACCAATCTCTGTTTTATCTCTGTTAAACGTCATGTCTCACCAATAGATTCCTCCGTTAAATGAAGTACCACAGCAATAGTTATTTCTGTTTAATGTCTTGCCTCACAGCTAAGTATTCTACTTCAAAGCTTTATTCTACCGCTAAATATATTCCGTTCAATGTCTTGCTCTCCTCAAGATACCCTGCTTAATGCCTCTTCACCAAGATCATAAATCTGATTCTAAATAAACCCATTAGATCAAGAACTTTGCTACACATAAATCACTCATACTACCAACATCACTGCATAATATAGACATGTATGTGTGTAAAGATGGATGGAATAGAAGGTTAATATTACATATTTTAGTTACACGAGGCAGATCAGGAACGTGGTAGTGGTAGATCTTGCAGTTGTAAGTTTGTGGTCTTTCAAGGCTAAACTCCGGAGTTCGAGTCCATACGGTAGACAGAGCGCAGATGTTTTATTGTGTAACTTTGCGTTAAACAAACAACAAAAATAAACAATAAGCATTCAATCAAATGAAAAAGCGTTATAAATTTATATTTATACACTTCTAATCTACTTAGTCGGACCAACTGGGTTTAAAAACGTTATCTATTATGTGTACTAAAGCCATCTTGACCGCGAATGAATGAATTACAAATACATAACTTAAATCCAGAAAAAAATGCTGGAATTACGCTATTTAAACATAAAAACGCTGTAGAGAAACATCAGTCAAGATCATAAAACTGATTAAAAATAGTGTAGAGTAAACAGTCAAGATCATAAAACTGATTAAAGTAGTGTAGAGTAATGGTTTAAGCTGTAGAGAAACATAAGTCAAGATCATAAAACTGATTAAAAATAGTGTAGAGTAATCAGTCAAGATCATAAAACTGATTAAAGTAGTGTAGAGTAATGGTTTAAGCTGTAGAGAAACATAAGTCAAGATCATAAAACTGATTAAAAATAGTGTAGAGTAATCAGTCAAGATCATAAAACTGATTAAAAATAGTGTAGAGTAATCAGTCAAGATCATAAAACTGATTAAAAGTAGTGTAGAGTAATGGTTTAAGCTGTAGAGAAACATAAGTCAAGATCATAATTAAAGCTGATTAAAGTAGTGTACAGTAATGGTTTAAGCTAGTATATTTTGACCACACGCCTAATAACAAAGAGAATGTTTGTTCTTTTTCTGTTCGTTTTTGTAGCGTAATAAGTAATTGTTTTAGCACACATAGCTGTTTCTAAGCGTACTGCGAATTACACTAACATGAAACATATCAACTTATAAGCATAACCGATAGCTTCTTTTACTACAGACAAGTCGTTATATACGATTTTCTGAAGTACGCTGTTACCAAGCTATAAACATTGCTAACAGCTAGTTAAGTAAAAAAATATTTATTTCAAAATCTGAAGTATACTTATCAGTATTACTTATAGTGGTTTAAGTACAGAGAGAGTGTGTACAGTAAGCCCTGTACTAATGCAACACAGAAACTTGTCCCTTTACAGGTCCATCCTTCAGATTTTGTGTTGGAAAAGCAGAGACCCCTATAGGATTAAAATATAATCGCCCCTTATTATCATCTACTGATTAGAGGGAAGTCAGCTAGTCACCAGAACTCGCCACCACAAGTACTTTGTCTGTTTCTTGGAAGCGAATAGGGAACTGACTGTCACTTTTATAACTCGCCCATCGCTGAAAACGCAAACGAGTTCAGTGGCATTAGATCTCGAATCTTCGGTTTGCAACCAACCAGTCACATTAACCACTAGGCCACGCCCTGCCCAGTTTTTTTTTGTAGAACCTCTGTAGAACAATGCTATCCGAAAACACTTTCAGCCTTCAGCTCTTTTGTACTAAGAATCATAGAAACAGTTTAATTCATAAAACAGTTATAATGTTTTTGGTCAGCTATATGCAATTAAAACGTTTACGATAATTCATAAAACAGAGTATAATATACGTGTTTAATATTTTCACAGCTTTCATGAGTGTCACTTTCTTTTGTAATATATTCGTGGTTGTTTCTCTGTTGTACCGAGTGATTGAATTTTTAAAGACTAACTGTCAACCAAACTGAACAGCCACTATACGATACCTCCAGGCAATAACGACTATTGGTACATCATATTTTAATTTCACGTAGGTAGTAGACTTCTATTACTCCTACTAGTGTTTTTCTGTTGTAGTTTTATTTTTTCTGCTACTATATTGCTGTGCAAGGCCATGAAAGTAGTTTTGTAACATGTTTCTTCTCGTCCAACGTAGCCTCCCACACCAACCCACTCACATTTTAGCTTGTATGTATATGACAATGTAATAAAAGTGAAATACTTGTAAGTTTTCAACGCTTAGTTCAAATTTTATGCCAAACAAAGCTGAAATACTGACATGTTATTCTATACTAGAAAGATGATATATTCAGAATAAATAAGTCATATGACGATAGATAATTTTAGTTCCTAAACAATACTACCGCCTCCTGTAAAACCCTATATATATTACGAAACTAAAATACGTAATTGAACAGATGCGGTTAACTGGTGTGTTATGTAAACCTAAGCCATTTAGAGGTATATATTGATCAGAATCACATTAGTTTCCTCCAGCTAAATGTTGGAATCGCGTTGTTTAGACAGAAAACCGCCTGTTATCACACCACTTAGATCATAAACATTGCGCTTTTAAATAAATTCAAGATAGGTTAGTGTTTAAATATGAACTTATTCATTTTTTACCCTTTTCCTTTTTGTTCCCTAAGTGTTACGACAGCGGAAGTCACGTGACGCTGGTAACACGTCATGAGATTCTCGAAGAATCGTGAATTGTC
>NW_013666232.1:88116-94810 GCF_000517525.1 Limulus polyphemus
GCGGAGATATAATGGCAAATAGATAGATATAGAGACAGATAGTTGAGTCAAGCGAACGGTAGTGACGGTAATATAAAGTGTGCGTTTTGTTATCGAGATTGCAAACGTAGTGACTGTGGAAATTCTGTGTATTGCAAAGTTGTATCGAGAAAGAATAAACTAGTTGTAATTAAGAAAGGACTTGTATCGCTGAAGTTTCTCGGAAAGAATTTCTACGGGAAATTAACAAACGACCAGATACGCAACACAAGTTTATTGGGCAAGGCCCCAGAAGGCTTGTATATGCAAATGAAGATTTTTAACCAATTCTCTACTTTTCTCATTTGTCGATTTTTTTTCCAAGTTTTTCTTAGGAAAAGCCTAGTTAGGATTATACAAAAATATTAATATTTTTCACATATTCCTTTTGAATTTAGTTCCGGTCTAAAACCAATGGTGGTGAGAGAGTCTTCTTTGTGTAGTACTGAGAGTTCTGTTAAGAATTTGGAAGATTTCCATTCGAATAAGAGAATCACACTCTCCATGCACGTGATGTGACAGTAAGACGCGTGATGTCATGCTGGACTTTCTGAAGCTTGTTCCAAATACCGCCTTTTTAATTGGCGGGTGGTGCTTCCGACATTTAAGTATTTGGAACATGCATCAGCATTGTGTGACAAATATTCGCCTTCATGGTTAAGCCTAATTGGCTTTACCCAATGAACTTGGGGGGAAAAATAATAAAATAAAATGAGGGTAATGAGTTAAGTTGCTGGATTTTTAGACGTGATCTAATAACAAAGATAGAGAATCCGCTTTTCGGGGACGTCTTATTAGATGGAGTATTAATCAGGAGTGAAATTCTGCCGGTACTCACTGGTACTGATTACCTCTACTTTTTTTGAGAATTTCACTCCTGGTATTAATGATAGTTGTTTTACCAAAGACTTTTCATAACAAGTTGTAGTTATAAATAGTTGATTGTAAAGTCTATTAACATCAAATATCTCAGATTTTATTATAATCCATATAAACTATTCAAACTGTTCGTTAACCATTTAAACCAGCTACAATTCGTATTGTTATCACTATTGTGAAAATAAGACAAGTGTTTAACATTAGAATTAGTACTATCTAATTTATAAATCAACTCGGTTAAATACTATATAAAATGATTTTTCTCAAATTTGGAATGTAAATACTTACTCAGAAAACAACAACAACACAAACACGTTATAAAGTAGTATTGGCTCTAAAACCACAAAGTTATATATTCGTTGTTTGTTTGACACACAATTTCACCATAAGGCCACTCACGACCAAAGATTATTCGTAGTTTTAAAAGATCAAACCTAGACATAACAAAATGTTATTTAGTTTAGACAAATAAAATTATTAAAAACTAATTTCTATATCTAAGGTTGTACATTAGTTTTATTCCTCATTTTTAGGATTATTAGCTTTTTTATTTCAACTATAACTTTATTTTTATTTAAGTAGTTTTATGGTTAAAATAGCAGTAAATGCATATATTCTCGTCCCCGCAATTAAGTACTAATCACTTTTTACTAGATCAACTGAAGACAGAAAAACAAAGAGAGAGAGATGCTTAACATTAATGACAGAGTTTTTTGTTGTTTTTTTTAGAGCTTGTCACTCTTTGTTTGATGGTACAACGTCGTTTTTGTTCTTGTCTTTATGGCCTCTTAATAAATATACCGGAAGAGCTCTGGGCATATTTACTATCTCGTGAGTACATATGTAGAGACTATGATAAGCATTCAGAATGTTACCAGTTGTTCAACCTGTACTGCAATGAGTTGCTTAGCAACTTCATGTCTCTCTGTCTGCTGTTCTGTTTGTGCATTAGGTTCATTTGCTTTCATAATAAACAATAATATTACACATTCACTTCTTTATACCTATTCAACGCACGTTATTGCTTTCGGACTTGATCGATACAAATATGTTGATGTACATGATATCACATACCGTAACTCTATATAATCTGAGCATTTCCAGTTTTATTAACTACACCTTTTACTAAAGCCGTCGCGTTCCCATGTCACAGACACACACACATAGTAATAATTTTAACTTCTAGAAAAATGATTCATTTTTAACGTACCAACTGTTATAAATCATGTTTCGGACCTGTTTTGGCTTAAATCGCGGTAAATCATAAAGAGTTAAATTAAACGCACATCCACAATACGAGTCCCTACATTAAAATCACCAAATTCTCTCTCTTCTGATTATAAGCCTGTCATTGACTTATATAACGACGTAGTTTTAAAAAATGGTAAACTAACTGAATGCAGTCATCACTAGAAAAATAAAACACTAAAACAAAGGAAACTGTTAAGTACATAGTTCTGTTAACGTCTAAACTTTGAATGTATACTCAAATTTTGAAGCATTTTTAAATATATTTCTAAACGTTTTGGTTTTGTCAAGTCAAAATCTTGGTAAAAATTTTCAGAATCAAAACCTGTGAAATATCGATAAACGACACTTATGAATGTTTATGATCAGTGTAAAATAAAACTGACAATGTTACTAAAGAATAAGGTCTGATAAAATCTAGACTCTTAAAAACCTTTGTAATTATTAGGATTGGACAGCGTCTAGGCTTACTTTTATTAAATTTGTAGTTGTCCGGATCTGACGTTCATCCTAGCGTTTGTACATGTCCGGATTTAAGGTTAACTCTGATGACGTTTGTACATGTCAGGTCTGAGGCTAACTTTGGTGACTTTTGTACTTGTTAGGTTCTGAGGTTGACTCTGGTGTCTCTTGAAGTTGTCAAAATCTGAGGCTGACTTTGATGACGTTTGTTGTTGTCAAGATTTCTGGTTGACTCTGATATGCTTGTATGTTAGGATTTAAGGCTGGCTGATCAAATTTAGAAGTGTCGTTTGTTAGACATTTGTGAAATCTACGAGTATTAAGTATCGTTAGGACTGTCAAAGTTCAATTAAACGATAACTTCTGTTAAATACCTTATTATTACAAAATTTCGAAGTGTTAAATCCCTTTAAAATCTAGTCTGTCACTTGTTTTGTAAATGTTAAGAATTATTAAATTTAGACCATGACGATAATCCTAAATAGTAGAGTATATTAATTATCAAGTTTAATGAAACCTCAATATACCTTTTTACAATTTGAATCCTGTGAAGATCCGATGGCTTCTATACCAGTGCTCTCCAATATGTTCGCCATTCGCCACATGTGGCGAACTGATGCTCTTCACTTTTTCTTGTATTCTCGTATTAATATTCGAAATTTACGTTTGTGTATGTGTGAAAATGATTTCCAGGTTATTGTGTATCAGTCTTGATTACTGATGGTTTTAAAACCTATTTACAAATAACAACGTATTTGTTTTATTAATATTGCATATATTTTGTACCATGAGGTTAATATGGTACGTGATCGCCATAAGTTTGGCAAGCATCGAAATCCTATTGGACACCGTTGTTCTAGGCTCTAATGACATTTTAAAATGTAAAGGTGGTTATATTACGTTATCGTATGGTCAGGCCTGTTAAAATGTAAACCTAACATATATGCAGGTTATCTGAACTATTCTGTAACATTTGAAACACGTATGAATACATCTTTATTCATACGTGTTTCAAATTTGCAGTACAGGTTTATATATTTAGATAATTCTGCTCTAAGGTTACATTTGTAGGCTTCTTTCTAGATCTGTCTATTTTCGTGCTTGGCCATCTTGGTGAATTATTTGTTACACTGGCCTGCCTTAATGAATTTTCTGGCGTGTTTTTTATAAGTGGAAATAGAAGAGTCGGAAATTATTTTTCTATTTTTCATACCCGATGACACATCTGACGTGATAATCTGGGAAATCTTAGAGAGTTTAGAATTATCATAAAAGTTAATTATTAATAAGAGCTGATTTTGTCTTCGTTCTCCGTCTTTGCTTCTTATCTAATAGCCATGTACAGAGTAGTTGATCTGAGAAAGAATTAATGTAATTATTAGTATTAACCTGTTATGCACAATTAATGTTTCATATGCCTTTTGTGTTGATAAAAAAGAATTAAAATGTTTGTTTCTTTGCGAAATATTTGTATGTTAATCTCTTTCTAGCTCTGGTCGAGTCAGACTCATTTACACTTCGCATTTCAGATGTTCCGAACCTCTCGTTATTGTGGCTTAGTAACTTACCAGCTGATTTGAAGAGGTCTTAACATTATTACAAGTGTCCAACGCTTTATGTTCTAATCTAGATAAAATGGTTGCTGGAATTTGAGTGAACTTTCAGTATTTTCATCTTGTAAACGCAACGTCTTAAATAATGCTAATGTATTTTTTACTTTCAATTATATCGCTTTATTCTCCGTGCATTTTATTTAATTTTTTTTAATCAGTGATCTTTCAGTTTCACTGTTCGTATTTATACATTAAGTGTTTCGCTATAAGTTAATTTCAACACAAAACCTATGATAACATTATGGACTAGCTATTGTGGAATCTTTGAGTATGTTTTTTCAATTTTACCAGAAAACGTGTCAGGCATTATCAATAGATATTTCTCAACACTACCTTGCTGAAGATATTACTCTGTAAGTCCAACCGTTGGTTAAGAACTTTGAAGGAACAGAAATCGCTGTACAATGCAGCCTAAAATTTTATAAAATTCAAGATTTATGACTGCCATAATATCTTAGAAACTTACGTGGAAAATTACAACAGACTTTCATATAACTTAAAACTTCATTTATTTCCTCAGATGAGGAACGAAATGCTGAATTTTGAAAAGAAAATAACTTGTATTTTATAAATTTTCTCATGATGCTGAAGTTCAATGTCTATGTCGTAAACACACACACATATACATTCATAAATATATATACCTAAATATTATATACAAAAGGAAACCCAATACTAAACTTAATGAAAGTGTAGTAATTAGTTTGCCTTTATATGTTAGGCAAATTAAGACAATATGAAAAAACAAAAACTGAAAAACCGAGCAAACAGTTTATATTCAGATTCTAGCCAAAGAGCTATGAAGTTATAACTAAAACGAATTTTTTAAAACATAAACATATCAATATCAAACGTAATCAAAGTGTAGTAATTAATTTGCCTTTCTACGATAACTCCGATTCACTGTTAACAATCTTGAATGCAAATTTAAACTTTTCTTTTTTCTCCAAATTTTATTCTTTTACATCACAACTTAATTGCAACCGAATCTGAAATGACGAAAACCTGATGTGATGTTGCTGCTAATATTTTTCGTCACGCAACACTTCCTTCTGCTGATGAAAGAAGAGCTCTAAAAAAATTGAAAAAATAATTATAATAAGAGCAGTGCGGTTGGTTTGCGTAATCTTATCTTTTATGATTCTAAAGCTTTAAATTTAATGACAAAATAGGGTCAAATTTTAGACAGATATTCTATTCTCTCCATAGTAATGGTGGTCAAATACCATTATTGTATGTCTCTCATAAATTCATCAAAATCGAAGCTCCTTTTCGCTGCCCCCCCCCCCCCACCAGTGGCACAGCGGTAAGTCTGCGGACTTATAACGCTAAAAAATCCAGGGTTTCGATACCTGTGGTGGGCGCAGAACAGATAGCTGTATAGCATTCCTTTTCGCTTCATTATATCTTATGTTGATTCTCCTATCCTATCTGAACATCTTGCTTAAATATTAAATTTTTAATTGGAGCTTCTGATTTTCATACTATAATATGTGAAGAGATGCTTTGTGAGCTACAAAACTTCTTATTGCTTCTGATTTCCATACTATATTATGTGAAGAGATGCTTTGTGAGCTACAAAACTTCTTATTGCTTCTGATTTTCATACTATATTATGTGAAGAGATGCTTTGTGAGCTAAAACACTTCTTATTGCTTCTGATTTCCATACTATAATTATGTGAAGAGATGCTTTCCGAGCTACAATATTTCTTATTGCTTATGGTTTAGATTTGATGGCATTATGAGATGTTCTTAGTCATTACACTTTTATAACTATTGCTTTCACCCCCTCCCAGTGGTTCATCAGTAAGTCTAAAGCTAAACACCGGTTTTCGATACCCGTGGTGGGCACAGCACAGATAGCTCGTAGAGAAGCTTTGTGATTAACACTAAGACAAACAAACATATTTTTTACACTTGAAGTACAGTCAAACTAAATACCAAGTTAAATTACAAGCTAAGTTATTGTACATTATTCAGATATTCGAATCAATTGAACGCCTTAAAATTAAAGGTTTTAAAGCTGTCGCTTTCTCTTTCAGATCTTTCAGTTATAAATGTTTATACACTGTACAGTCATGGGCTCCCCCATTTCAACTTTGATTGGGTAATGATTTCTGACACACACACTTATCACTTCCGCTTTAAGCTCTTTTATTAATTAAGTTAAACTCTTAACCAGGTACACCGATGACGTATTTTATTATATTAATCACGATGGCAGGCCCGGCATGGCCAGGTGGTTAGGGCGCTCGACTCGTAATCTGAGAGTCACGGGTTCGAATCCCCGTCACACCAAACATGCAAACCTCCGCCTTTGCCTGGTTCCAAGTCCAAGATGAGAAAGGAGGAGGGTTGGGCGCGGGGCTAGCAACTCCACCCCGTAAAAACCAACCTGCTACAAGAAACTGCAACAACAACTTCCGTTGGGAGGTGTTGTTGCGGCCCTATGCTCCACTGGGAGTTTACAGG
>NW_013666232.1:95700-104918 GCF_000517525.1 Limulus polyphemus
CGGTATTTTTATGTTTTTCTATATTTGTGGTTTTATTTATTTCTTTTAAATTAACAGTAATAAATAAAGAGTTTTAAAAATATTTTAAAGTCATTTTTAAATTGTTTCATATATATATATATATATAAATAGAAAGTAACATATTAAATGGACAAGTATGTCCAATACTGTATTCTCTTTCAGTGCAATATAAGAAAGCGATGGCAAGGCTTGTAAATGTATACACTAAATCTGAGATAAGATATACTGCATACAAGATTCGCATGTAAACAAGGCCTTGAGAGTTCTAAGGGCATACATGTGAGACTAACGTTTTCGTAACATAATACTTAGTTTCAAACATGTGTCTGGAAAGATCTACTTCAAAGTGCTTAATGTATAAAAGAACTTTCATCTTGTATACTTACTATTCTACGGCCACATTGAAAAAATCGGCTGTCACATATCTGTTTTACTTATATTTTGCTGAAAGCTGCACTTCTTGAAAATATTATTCCACAGATAGTGTTTTTGCAAAAAGGCATTTCTCGTATTTCGGTAAAATCAAAGAAAGGAAAAGAAACACAACAGTGACACAAAGATGAAAATCACGAATCTCTGAAATTCGAGTTCCTTCTCCGAAATCATATTGTTTAGTGTGTAGTCCAGATAGCGTTGAAAATAAATAATTATTCTTAAAATAGTTATTTTACCAACTCCCCAACATTTTGTATTAGTAAAGTGTATTTGATATTTAGAGAAATTCATTGTATAGAATCATTGTTTTGTTATCTTAAATATATAAAGAGGCCCGGCATGGCCAGGTGGTTAGGGCGCTCGACTCGTAATCTGAGGGTCGCGGATTCGAATCCCCGTCACACCAAACATGCCAGGATGAGAAAGGGGCGCGGGGCTAGCAACTCCACCCCGTAAAAACCAACCTGCTACAAGTAACTGCAACAACATCTTCCGTTGGCGAGGTGTTGTTGCGGCCCTATGCTCCACTGGGAGTTTACAGGAATAAAAAAAAATCACGATGGCTTTGAAAGTTTGCGCTCCCACCTTAATTTTTAAAATCCTTTTGTAAAGTTTTTCTTTGCTGTTCTTAGGCATTTTGAATAGACGTTCACAAGAAAAACATCCCATTATCCAAGTTATTCAGTGTAAAATACGTCACTAAAAACAACAGGCAAACCGTACAAGTAGTTTATAATCAGATTCTAGCCAAAGAGCTAGGAAATATAACATGTTACTCCGACTTTAAAACGAAATTTTAATACATAAACATGCCTTAATTCCAAATAAAAAAGAATCAATAGTTTTCAAAACGTTTTGTTGGCCACCTCCCTATATCATTCTAGTTACCAGTGAGAAGTTAACTAGTGGATTTAACCACACCCATATTCAAGTTGCATGTAATCTCTGTAACTGTTTATGTCAGAAACTTGTACGCCATACCTAGAAAAAGCTCGAGTGGGACACCAAAATGATTGTTATAATTGTGGCGAAGTTTATGTTTTCACCCCTGTATGTGTGTTTGTCAGCAATATTTCTCAAAAACGGCTAAATGTATTTGGACGAAAGTTGGTATACATTTGTACTATGGCTCAACTTAGAAGTGACTAGTTTCTGGGAGGTCAGAGTTTACAGCAAGGCCACGAAAATCCAAAAAAATCCCTATCTGTTAACAAAGGAACCGATTTTTCACACTAGTTTGGCTCTATAACTCAGTCAAAAATGGTCAGATTTTGATGAGATTTGGTGGACCTATGTAGAATATTATTCCTCACTGTCCTGCCAAATATGGTTCGTGGCCGTTGATGACGATGAACATACGGACACATTTTCGTATTTTTTTAGGGCTGAATATGATCAACGCTGCATGGCGGGGATATGCGCTCTACTGTGTTTCCCTCTAGTTTAATTTGTGGCTGGAGCTTAACATTGATTTGAAAACTAGGGGAAAGAGAGTGACTGCTCTGTGCTGTGTGCAAAAGACACCCTATAAATCAATAATATAGCTGTTTTAATGTGAGGAGGACAATCATTCATTAATGCAGAAATAAGGGGAATATGAATCAATAATATAGCTGTTTAATGTGAGAAGGACAATCATTCATTAATGCAAAAATAAGGGCATTATGAATCAATAATATAGCTGTTTTAATGTGAGGAGGACAATCATTCATTAATGTAAAAATAAGGGCATTATGAATCAATAATATAGCTGTTTAATGTGAGAAGGACAATCATTCATTAATGCAAAAATAAGAGCATTATGAATCAATAATATAGCTGTTTTAATGTGAGGAGGACAATCATTCATTAATGGAAAAATAAAGGGAATATACTTCCATGGAAATCACGCTTATATACAGGTCAAAACGAGACGTTTGTTATAATTTGTTAATAACCACGAAGAAGCGATTAAAGAAAGGAAAACTTTTCTATTCCACCCCTTCATTGATAAACGCATTAGTCTGATAGACTACAGTATCGTAATTACGTAAATTTTGACTCGTCATTTTATGTTTTGACTTTCACGTTCGATGTTGGAGGAGGGCGGGGTTCTTGAAAGCGACGATCGGTGGTCGTTGAAGCGTTGAGCAGCTTTTACATTTTTTTTATTGTTGGTTTTATTTTTATATTCAATTATTTAGTCTTGAAGAATGGGAGTAGGACTTTTGACACTTGTTCCGCGATTTATAAAAGATAAACTTCAATTCCATCCAAAACTTGAATACATATTTGCTACTAATTTGAAAGCATATGGTATTGGCAATAATTACGGTAACGCACAGGTGATACATGTACAGAAGTTACAAGCAGCGTATAATTGTAAATGGTCAACTTATCATTAGGACAATAGATTATTACAGAAAATACAAACGAAAAGCAAATATGTTGTACAATGCTCTATTATTCTGTATTTGTTTAACTTCACTGTCAAATAGTACGGTTGCCTTTTGATTTCCTCAGTTTTCACATGTGCCCATACAACCTTAATAATATTCATATTGGGACTTTGTACAGACCAAGTCATCCATCCATGAGAATGTTCCATTGATTTACTATTCTTACAGGTTTCGTTTCACCACATTTCTTTGGCTTGCTCGAAGATAAATCCATACCAAACAGGTCTTGTTCTTGGGGGGAATGACACGATGGAGAATAATCTGACCTATATCTGTCAGCAGTCAAGTTGTCATCAATTTTATCAATATCTAAAACATCATTAACTGAGATGCAGCTCACAGTTATATTGCTTGCCCCAGCTTACTTCATTGAGATTACGTAAACTGACAATGATGCTGTTCTTTTATACGAAAGGCGTATTCCTCCAGTTTTACTCATCCCATTGTTTGACGAGTCTGTTGCTTATTTCAGCCTTTGGTTTGGTTGTCTCACCTAAATAGTGGTTTTTGACCAGCTATACATCCATTCTACTTGATGGTACTCTTATTAAGGAAAAACAAGCTAACATCAACTGTTTCGTGAAATCATTACCTTTTGAACAACGGGATGGGTGTGGTGTGGCTCAGGGCTTGTCGGACTGAGGATCCAAGAGTTCAGAATTCGAGACAAGATTCTACTGAATACGTTTCACACTTTCAGTTGTGAATATATTATAAAGGTGAGGTCTTGTAGCGGCGGATGCTTGGCTGACATCCTTCTGATCAGCAGTTCAAAATTAGGGACTGAACACTGAGGGTTCTTAACCAGGCCGTTTAGCTCACGTTATCATAAAGTGTCATTCAAGTTTAAAATTTCAATTCCTTTTCTAAACAAAAGAGAATCCTCAATAGCCGCGGCAATGAAAATCGTGTAGGTAGGATTAGAGTATATTAATTTATTAGACATTTTTTTGCCGCTGCTCATAGAACGGCTCTGAGTTTTTTATTTATTTTGTTTCCAAGTGCAAACTTTTAGCTCATAGCTCCGTCATCTTTTGACCGATTTGAGATCCAATTACAGTTTGGGACTCAGGAGGTCAAACCTTTTCGATTGATGTACTTAACCACGCAGAAGGTCTCATAGATTAATTTACTCTAATCCTGCCTAAAGAAATTTAAATTTGAGGGTAGGCTTGTAGAGATCCTGATGAGTAATAAAATTTAATCTGGTTTACACGCGCTCCACGCTTGGTATTGATGTCGCACAAAATATAGCTAATAAAAAGGAAAAATAGGTCTCATAGATTAATTTACTCTAATCTTGTCAAAAATAATTTAAAGTGCCGCGGCTATTGAGGATTCCCTCTTATTTATGATACATTTTTATAGGTTTGATAACGTTCATGGAGATTCTTCGAAACTTGTGTTGATTTACTGATTATACGAATAAAGTCATTCTAATATTTACAGTTGGGAGAATTTTTTATACCATGTATCATAATTAAACAACCAGAGTCATCTGCATACTTGTAAAGCGTTCTGCACGTGAAAGATTGGATTGATAATTGAGAAGAAACTATTTACAAGAAGGAAAGAAATGGACATTATTTCGTTAGATTGAAAAATAAGTGAGGTCAGCGCCCACGTAGATAAAAACACGGTCTTGTTCATTTCGCAGATAAACCACCGCTAGTGTCTGTCTGTAAATAAATGTGAAACCGTTGTATCGTCGTTTGTCATCATTTAGCAAGGAATCCTAGCAAAAGTTCAACAGGAATTGTGTAATATAAATAATATATATTGTACTAATAACTATTCCTTGTTATTAATGAAGTGTAATTATAGTGAAAAGATAAACTAATGTATGTTTATTAACCTTCTGGCTCAAAATATTATGTTTCGTTATATGGAATAATAATTATCATAGCGAGAGAGAGAGCGACACCTAACGTTTATTTCCAAGCCCTACGCGGATGATTCTTAGCTGAACACTATATTTTCTAAGTTACCAGTACAATGCCCCATTATATATATAAATATATAACGAGAAGTAATAACAGTTTACCCATTTTTCAATCATACCCTAACGCTATATTTCCTTAGCGAGTGATATACAACTTTTATAAGTTATATATAAATGGTCCCTAAAGTCCTGTGGCGAGTGTTGTATTTTTTTTAGCGTCAGCAGCGAACTTCTTCCTACAAATATAGCGAGTGATATACAAATTTTATAAGTTATATATAAATGGTCCCTAAAGGCCTGTGGCGAGTGTTGTATTTTTTTAGCGTCAGCAGCGAACTTCTTCCTACAAATATAGCGAGTGATATACAAATTTTATAAGTTATATATAGATGGTCCCTAAAGGCCTGTGGTGAGTATTGTATTTCCTGAGCGTCAGCAGTTCACTACCTCCTACGCATATCCTCAACTGTCCATCGATCTAGACCGGTGTTGAAGAAGATAAGTTTGGAAAGCAACTGACTCCTATCATGATCCTGCTGTTGCTAGGGCAAAAAACATTTGCTCTGCAGTAATTTGTGTTGGAACCAAGGCACTAATGATGAACTGGTTTTATCTCACGTGGTGTAGTAACGCACAGCTTATTTCATGTTTTGTAGTAGTAACAGCTTATTCACGTTGTGTAGTAGTAACAGACAACTTGTTCTCTCACGTGGTGTAGTAACAGACAGGTTGCTCTCTCACGTGGTGCAGTAACAGATAGGTTGTTACCTCACGTGTTGTAGCAACAGACAGGTTATTATTTCACGTGGTGTAGAAGTAACAAACAGCTTGTTATCTCACCTTATGTAACAGTAACAGACAAGGGTGTTATTACACATTGTGTAATAATAACACACAGCTTATATCATATTGTGTAATATTAACAGCTTATTCACGTTGTGTAGTAGTAACAGACAACTTGTTATCTCACGTGGTGTATTAACAGACAGGTTATTCTCTCACGTGGTGTAGTAAAAGACAAAGTGTTATTTCACATTGTGTAATAGTAACACAGGGGGCGTTATTCCACGTTGTGTAGTAGTAACAAGCAGGTTGTTATCTCACGTTGTATAGTAGTAATAACCAGGTTGTTGTCTCACGTTGTATAATAGTAACAGACAGGGTGTTATCTCACGTTGTATAGTAGTAACAAGCAGGTTGTTAGCTCACGTTGTATAATAGTAACAAATATGTATTATCTCACGTTGTATAATAGTAACAGATAGGTATTATCTCACGTTGTATAATAGTAACAGACAGGGTGTTATCTCACGTTGTATAGTAGTAACAAGCAGGGTGTTATCTCACGTTGTATAGTAGTAACGGACACAGAGAAAATTTAGCAGGGCACAGTACATTGCAATTACATCTATGTTTATGGAGCTGTCAATGCTTTTATATGAAACGTTTTTTCTGTATCAGAGGCAATTATTTGTAACAATAAGGGACATACAGATTACTAAAAATTACGAGCAGATATACAGCACAATTCTGAAATTTGAAAATGTGCCATCCAAATGAATTGTATTTAAAAATTAAATGTTCCAAAATAACTAAAAACAATAGGAATATTAGATACATGAAATATCAGCTAAACATCACATTATTCTGGTTGCTATTTATTTTACTCCATTTTTGAGAAAGTTGCATGCAAAATTAAGAAAATGGATGTGTACTGAGGCAAAGTTTAACTATACTTGTGGAAACTAGATTGTTAGGAAGTGATACCCGAAGAGAGCAGTTGACATTCACACAAACATTTTGATTATGACGTGACTGTCTTTATTAAGTGTAAACAGAGAATCTTTAAGTAAAGGTTGTTTATTATATTAGTTTTAGGTTTAGGTAAGGGACACTTTCTATAAAATGATTTAGTGTTACTTTTCTTTATTTAGGTTTCAAAATGTATAATTTTTCACAGATTGAAGCTCTTTGATTTGTTTAAATTAACTTGACGTGTTTTTAATAAGATGAGGTAATATAAGTACTTACGTTTTTCTTTGTAATTTGTCGAAGAGATGACTTTTTCTCTAAGTTATGCATTATCAGTTGTTGTTTTCAAAGAATATATGCATTTTAATCAAAAATAATCAATATGAAGAAAACTGGTACGTTTTCCAACTAAAGACCTTGTTCAAAAAGAACAATTTACGTGAAATGACAAAAAAATGCCTGTCACCTTCGGCTTGAGAAAGGTTTAAAATTAAACTTATATTAATAAACTTTTAAAGCTTTATTTCGTCTAGTTACCAAGTTGATTTCAAATAGCCTGAGATGAAGTAAATTATAACACGTGTCAATAAAATTTGCAATGACAATAAGTTCCCTAACTCTTTTATAAAACTAAAACAGCTCTCAATATAACTTACAATTAAGTCGAGTTTCTATGATATATTTTTTTAGAAAAAGAAGATAATTAACTCTTAATAAAAATTAAAATAAATAATTAAGTTCATACAAGTAACACTTTACAGAAAGAAAATAACTATAAACTTATATTAATATATATATATAACGATTGTTCATTTGTTTGTCGTTAAACTTAAGTCTACACAAAGGGCTATCTGTGCTCTGCCCATCATGAGTATTGTTACAAACCTTCGGTCGTACCGCTGAGCCACTGGGGGCATATAAAGCGAATTTTTTCGTCTGTCTGCCTGTCTAGTATCATAAGTTGTTTCGAGGAACTGTCCGAACCAATTTTGACGAAATGTGAAAGACGAACTCAGATAAACCCCCACAAGGTCGAGTTTAAATGGATAAACAAACGGGCAAACGGTTCGAGTTTGAAAACCATTTCAATTTTACCGCCTTGTGTCGCGAATTAGGACTCAACTGAGTAAGAGGTCGGTAGTAAAATACGTGAAGCCGACGTCAAACGAAAGTGGCGTGTAAGGCCGCGTGTGACAAGAGTACTTTTGCACCAGACGAACAGTTCGTGTACTTCGGCTCAAAATAGTGAAAGAGTCGGCCCGCGCTCCATTTATAGCATTGCTTTTAAAGCCTTTGCCAATAGTTTGCTAACGGGCAACACCACCGAGTATATAATTTCTACGGCGAATAATCTCAGTCACTATTAAAGCTTTCTTCAATTTATGATATCTTTAGAATGAATCAACGTATAGGATTTTGTATTTCTTAAAGCAACCGGAATACCCGAGACTGAAGTATAACTTTGTTAAAAATAAAATAAATTGAAAGAGAAAAGAGATTCATTCGTAAACATTTTAACTTCGAGGTTACTCAGTACTGTGTGGTATGGATTAATTAAAATAATGGCAACTCCCAAATGCGTTATCAGTTATACTCCCTCGTAACATTTAGCTCGAGGACACCTCTCTTTATCGATCTTTTGTCGGTTAGATCTTTTCTGCCCTTACACTGTGTGTCATCCATACTTGTAAGCTGAACTTTTACTGTTCACTCATCGTTTAAAGATAAACTGATAGAGAGTGGTGGCTATAAACATGATTGAATATCTATTTATCTACACATCATATCAAAGTTATTTAATTTTTCATACTTTGTCATAGTGATTGTGAATGATGACAGAAGCAGAATCAAACACAATCAGTCCCTCCCATTCGAACTTACATTTGAGAAACTAATGTCCACTAGCTAGGTTCTATAAGTCAGAAATTTGTGGTTATCCTGACTGTTCCATTCTTAACCAATTAAAAAGCAGATTTTCCATTGCCTGTTCTTGTCTTTTGCATAATAAAATGGGTTGTAATTAAGTCATACTGGGGTCCTGTGGAGCCAGCCAGTCAATGAGCTTAATGAGCAAGCATCTAGTATATGCAGCCTTACAAACGACGACAGCGCCCCAATCGATTTTGTCAACTTCTATATTAGCTTTCTAAAGGCGTACTTTACACATACACACACACAGAAATAGAGTTTTAAATGTAGGAAGGGGTTTACATGCAATTTGACGGAGTAAAACTCCATTACAATTCAATTTCCTTTTGTTTTTTTACCTGAACATTTTTATGACACTTTCTTGTTACTACTTTTTGCAATAAACTTCAATAAATTTAACGCGTTGCTACAGTATTCCTTATGTTTGAATGCAAAGGTGCCGCTCCTTTTACACAATACGAACGTGCGTACGGTTTTTGAAACGACAACAAAATGTTAGGAAATACAAACTTTCAAAAGTTAGGAAGTAAACAACGTTTTGTATAATCGTAAAATGTCTATAGGATTTTGCCTTTTTGCACACTTTTTTTATGGGGGGCTCATCCCTAACCCTATGGCGATAGTAACACCCCCTTGCGTAGATTTTTTATTTTTTTACGTCTAGGTCAAAGGTCAGTGTCTTTCATTTGTCATTCCTGTGA
>NW_013666232.1:105797-129548 GCF_000517525.1 Limulus polyphemus
ATAATAATCATCTGGCAACTCTACCTAACCCTCCGCCGGTAGTAACACCCCCTTGCGTAGATTTTTTATTTTTTTACGTCTAGGTCAAAGGTCAGTGTCTTTCATTTGTCATTCCTGTGATACAAAAGTCTCGCAGACGTTCTCAGTTTTTTTTTAGTAGGACTTATAATAATCATCTGGCAACTCTACCTAACCCTCCGCCGGTAGTAACACCCCCTTGCGTAGATTTTTTATTTTTTTACGTCTAGGTCAAAGGTCAGTGTCTTTCATTTGTCATTCCTGTGATACAAAAGTCTCGCAGACGTTCTCAGTTTTTCGTTTTGTTTTTTTAATTAGACTTATAGTAATCCTCTGGCAACTCTCCCGGCGAAGCTGTTAGAGCTGTCACGCAATTTAATCTAAAATATAATTACTGTAACTGAACTTCTATTCCGTACTCGCCTGAATAATGTGTTTTACACCCAACTTGAAGCTTATAACAACATTTACAATTAAGTATATATTTCGTTCAGAACTACTAAAAGTTAAGTAATGGTAAAGTAGGCTTAAGGCGAGAAACGGCATTTAATTCGACAAAATTTTCCTGTTGTTATTCTTATTTTACGACTAAACGTTTTGGTTATTACTATTCGAAGAAAATACTAGTCTTGGAGTGTCCATTCGTTTCTGTAAACGTTGTGTATCTGAAACCCTTTTTTACCTTTTTCTTCCTCAACAGTTGATTCTACTTTTTCTTCTACACTTTCTTTGTCTCTAATCAGTTCAACTCTCTTTACACATTTTCTTACTATGAATGTTTGTTCATAATTTTTTCCCCATTCTTCCTTTCAATCTGCGGGTCGCAGGCTCTAATTCCTTCATTGAATATGTTCGCTCTCTCAACCGAGGGGGTGGGGGTTAAAGGTTATAATGTGACGGTTATTTACACTATTATTTGGTAAAGAGTAGCCCAAGAGTAGGCGGTGAGTGCTGTTGACTAGCTGCTCTCCATATAGTCAATTTTTACCAATCAAACACTTCCTAATGTCCATACTCTCATTATTGTCATCCTTCTAACTATTTTTCTTAATCTTTCTAGCTTTGTTTGTTTGAAAGCAAAGCCAAATTGGGTTATATGCTATGTCCACCGTGGGGGGAGTCGAACCCCGGATTTTAGCGTTTTAAGTCAATAGACATACTGATGTCCTACCGGAGGACATTTTTCCAGCTATTCCAAACTCCACCGTGTTTCCTGATCCATTATTTGTTTTTTTCATTACGCCAATATACCCTTTTTATCGCCTCTAGAAACATATTACCTAAGTTTTATATTATCCTGAAAAACATTCTGTTTCATTTCGAATTTTTCTTTCTTTCTTCCTTTCTTTTTCTTTCTTTAACTTTCATTCTTCGCCTGCCTTCCAGTGATATATTTTATATTTATGTCTGTCTTTGTATTCATTTTAACTAAATTGAAATTTGCTTTGGTATTTAGTTCCTCTCTCTCTGCGCTCGGTAAATTATCTTATTGATTTCGTGTCCTATTTTGCAATTATGTTTCGCGAGCCCCGAAACAAAAAATTTTGTTTTTTCTTGTTCTTTTTTGAGTTTGAGAAAAATTATTTTCTTTTTATTATTTCGTACTGTGTTTATTCTTAGATTTTGCGTCAAGCTGCATAGCTACTGTTTCATCTCCCTAAAGGTGTTTACCCATTTCGATTCATATGTAGAAGAGAAATGTCTGGACATGACAGCGACTGATTATAGAGGTAACAAGAATAGATTTATCTTCATATCTTTCCACGAAACATGATAATCTGAGATCAGCACTGATAAAAGGAGTACTGAAAATATGCATAAAGTTCCTTTTACGTTTATGTAATCTGTTTCACATACGTTTCAGAAATAAAACTTAAGACAGCGTAAACGACGCAGATATACGAATAAGTATAGATATCAAAAACAGATAGACAGATATAAAACGTGATCACCCGATTCATCATTAAACCATCAAAAATACCAACAACAGATAGAAAAATGACGAGTTTAAGGTAGAAATTTATTACGGAAAGACCTTTTTAGGTTTCCTTTTCCTCTTGGAAGTTTCTCCCCTTTACTGATTTATAAGAATTACAATAACTAAAAATTTCAAAAGTTTTCTTAAATGCATTATACTCGGTGCTTAATGTCTGTCGAATCTATTCGAATCTGAGATCCAGAACCTGTTTTGGATTTTGCTTTTAATCTAAAGTCAGGAACACTAAATTTTAAAACTGATTCGGTTGCATTGCAAATTGAAATTTCACTGATGTGCAGAGAAAAGTTGAATAGATTGTATTAAAGTGATTTTGGAGTTTCATCACATCATTAGTCTTTTTCGCCACATCCGGTCGTACTCTATCTGACGACTGTGCATCTTGATAATAGCCCTTTAGTGTAGATTCCATTGCAAAAAGCACCGTCGTAAGAATTTCATATCTAAAGCACACCTCTTCTTGCTACATCTTTTCATAACCCAGCTAATGTACAAGGATGGTGGTTTCCAAGGGTCAGTTTCAACAGTCTGATCGCACAGAAATTCACAAGTGCTGCTCCAGGCAAGTTGAATAGTATGTCTTCGTATGGAATATCATGGATAGTAGTTTCATTCTCTTGATACTTAAGTTATGCGACAGTTGAATAAATATGTCGTGAAAGCAACTTGTGTACACGCGACATGTGTCGCTTTCTAGTCAGAGGTCCTTCTTGATTATGTTGCGTCTTGTTGCCTGGGTCACGTGGATGGCTTTTTACACTGACCTTTGTGGGTTATCACCTGTTGCGAGACAATGCACTTTGCTTTCCACCATTGGAGTATGACTTGTTGCAGGTCTCTTTCTGTATGATCATTGTGTCCCGTGTTGATCCATATTATTTTATTTTTCAATGTCATTAACTGCAAGGGCTATTCCCTTTCTGGAAATTACAAATCACCAATCTGAGCACATCTTATTATGATCTTAGTATATGAATATTTTGCGTTTGAAAAGACTGTACATAATCTACCCAAAACCGTCCAATTTTCAGTGGCATCACATTACCTACGTAACGCCAAACCATGTCTGGTGCATGACATTCCACTGCAACTTTATATCAGCTATCATTGCCATGCAACTTGCTTATTTGATATTCAAAATCGTTTTAATATAGCGTTACTCAACTGCATTACTTCTCTCCAGCTCCATCCCAAATAGTAGCCTCAATAGCGTTTAAATTATTCTTTTTGAAACCTAATTTCCTTCCCCACCTGTCAATAGAATTCCAGTCATTTTTCAACTAATCACCTATTATACTAATAATAAACATTATGTGCATTCTTGTGTATCAGCAGAAGCCGAGCGTGGCCCGGTGGTTAGCTGTGCTGGACTATGAATCCGAGGTTCCCTGGTTCGTGTCCACTTGCCGAAAAATCGCGCTCACCACTTTGGGGTCATGGGTGCGTGATAAGTGAACCTAAGATTCAATTAGGGTATCCCTAAACGTGGCGGTGGGCATTGCTGACTAGCTGCCATCAATGTAGCCTAGAAGTTCAAAATTAGGGACGGGTAACGCAGATAGCCCTTGTGTAGCTTTGCGCGCTCATCTGAAACAAACTGTATCAGGATATAGCTGAAATCACTTTAAAACTACAAATTATAGGTGCACTTTGAACTATTGGTACAGCTTACCGTAATGCATATTTAAAATGTAGCCTGATATGTAGTATATAATCCAATATTAAGTACATAATAACCCTAGTAAATATGTTCTTACCAGCTTACTTATTCTTGTGCTTCAAGGTATTTCTAGAATTACTGGAAAGTGTATATGAATATGCCACTAGGATTTGGACTTGCCCTGTGGTAGAGTTTCGGATTTCGGAGTTGTGGATGCATTATAAGAGTAATCTTCCCTTTGGTCATTAGTTCAAAAGAAGAAAAAAATGATTAAAGCAACTTGACTGAAAAAGATGAAAGTAACAATTACCAATCAACATTCCAAGATTACTGATCGAATCCTTAAACCCCCAGTGTGTTTGAAAATCAAGCTGTTACTCATATCTTTATAAGTGTGCGAAATCTATTTGAAAATAATGGTTATACATCTAACAATAGTCATCGCGCCTTTGAAAATGACGGTTATAAATTTAACAATGTCCATTACGCCTTTGAAAATGAAGACTAAATCTAACAATACTCATTATGCCTTTGAAAATGCATATTATTAATCTAACAGTAGTCTTTACGCCGTTGAAAGTAAGTGTTATAAAGCTAAAAATAGTTATTATTTTTTTTAAAATGACTTATAAACCTGACATTAGAGACATTAAGTCTTTGAAAATAAAGGCTATAAATCTAACTACAGAGTCATTACCTCGTTGAAAACGAAGGTTATAAACATAACAACAGAGATATTATTACGCCTTTGAATGTAAAGGATATAGTATGTATATGATCTAATAGATTGTAATGAAAGAAAAATAGATGATATTAACCAACTAATCGTAGTTTATTTGAAAATATCCATATCCAGATTGTCTGTATTTTTTGTCTTTGGTATAATGAATATATCACATTCTAACGATGCAAGCATGATTTCTGTTATTTTATGCTGAATATACTTAATGACTTCCTGATGTGATCAGTGTTCCTTCAATATACTTGTGTTTGACAAAAAAAAAAAAGATGCAATTGTTGTCTTTCTTTTTTCGAACTTAAGGAGCCTCTAGTGCTGAAATTCCTTTTAATATACTTTGTGAAAAATTTTCAAGAATTACAGTAACCCAAGTGATAAATATTAAAAATATTGGAGACTGTTGATTTGAAAATTAAGATTATTTTTTATTCCGAATTATTCGTAGAACTTGTAATGTTAAATCATGTGGACTTTTTACGTACAAGTTTTGGTGCCACATGTACTTTTATATTACTAAATATTAGGTTTTGGAGACTTTCATATCTACGAATTACATTACTAAATACTAGGTTTTGGAGACTTTCATGTCTACGAATTACATTACTAAATACTAGGTTTTGGAAACTTTCGTATCTACGAATTACATTACTAAATACTAGGTTTTGGAGACTTTAATATCTACGAATTACATTACCAAATCACTGGGGCTTTGGAGACTTTAATATCTACGAATTACATTACTAAATACTAGGTTTTGGAGACTTTAATATCTACGAATTACATTACCAAATCACTGGGGCTTTGGAGACTTTAATATCTACGAATTACATTACTAAATACTAGGTTTTGGAGACTTTAATATCTACGAATTACATTACTAAATCAGTGGGGCTTTGCATGTGCAATCTATACTACTGAGTTATGAAGACTTTTAGAGACAGCCGATTAATGGTCTCACATTCCATTTTTAGTTTGTTTTCTTGATGCCCTAATTAACAGTGACCGAATCTACTGAGAATAGTAAGATTTCAAATAAACGCAAACTCTCATAGAGTATGTCTGCTGTGCAAGAACGTGACATTAGGCTATTCCAAGGTCTTATTCTGGCTTTTGGCCTGTGTAACAATAATAGCACAGCTCTTAAGTATAAATGGATCATTCGTGAAGTTCGGTTTCCAGCTGTTTTCTTCCCATGGTAACCGCTGATTAAAGAAAACTTCTAGAAGGGACAATACTTATATTACACTAAAAATATATTAAAAACTTTAACAATGTTTCACACACAAAGAATGAGCGAGGAAGGATTGATCAGCATTGTTCTTTTTATTCTTTTATGTCGTTGTTAAAGAAGTTTCAACAACTTTTATGAAGTATCACCATGCGTGACTTTTGGTTACGTTTTTAGATAAAATTTCTTATTAAAATAAACTCAGTACTGACTAGGATTACATCCACAACTACATGGTTCCTTTCCCTTCCCATAGACCGAGCGTGGCTAAGTGGTTAAGTTGTCCTGACTTAAGGATTTATGGTTCGTGTCCCGTTTCCATAAAAAACGCTCCGAACATTGATATTGATAGTCTGTCTGTTACTTATTCTATCTCTTGAACGGTTAATGGTAAGAAAAATGTATATATATATATTAAAATGTTTCTTTTGAACAATACATTACATGAAAAGTATTCTACAATTAGTTGCAATTCCTAAAATTTCGTATTAATACCAACATTAATCCATCAGTCTTCGTATTTGCTAAATGGTCAATCTAAAAAAGAAATTTTTATGAGGGAATTTCACAAAAAAGGGACTTCTTCTGCCGACTGATTGAAAGAAATGTGTAAAAGATAGAAGCTTGAACGAAAAAAAAAGTGTTTGAGTATGTATTTGTTGTTGTTCGGTTTATATATATATTTCATGTCGGTATTATACACATGCACGATTTTATTGTACCACGTCGAATAAATTGATTTGAATATCTCCCTCCCCTTTAACACTTCTTATAGAAATGACCATAGTTAAAAAGCGCTCACTTCAGTAGCAGTATTTTCTTGTATTCAGTAAAACGACAAGGAACGGTGGCATCCAGCGTAAAAAAATCACCACAGCAACTTAGCGAACCTGAGCGTTCTATTGTGCTAGATGCATCCATTGCATCAAAATCCAAACATTTTTGCCAACAATGCATTTCAGTCAGTCTCCCTTGTTTAAAAACAAAGGTAATGCAGTTTTCCTTATTTAGATAACACACATAGACTGACAAAAGACGGATGTAAACGCCTCATTAGACAACCACATTACATATGCGCTCTGATCCAAGGGATTGAGTCCACTGCACTTTTTATGTTTATTAATCGTTATGCTTTTAGGAAAATTACAGTTGAATTGTTTCAACGAGCATTTGCTAGTTTGATATAAATCCAAGTTTATCAGCTTGCTCACGTGTTACTAATAAATCGAAGCTGTTTGTTTGTTTAGAACTTTCGCGCAAAGCTACCCGAGGGTGATCTGCTTATCCCGATCCCTAATTTTGAGCTGAGAGACTAGTCAACAGTACCAACCGCCAACTCTTGGGTTATTCTTCCTGATCATATATGAGTTGTAACAAAATAATTTACACTCTCGCGATTCCTTAAAACACACACACACACACACACACAATTATTTTTATTTTGCATATATGATACTCCTAAGTGCGCATACGCAACACGATTTGTTTCACGGATAGTTTATGAGTTTCTTCTTTTGAATGAAGGAATGTTTTATTGTCCAGTTTACAGATAGTGAGATATTTTAATGAGTATAATTATTTGTTCCAGTAGCCAACATCTGATAACTTCGATTTGAATCTCTACCTGTAATGTTACTTTGTCATTCCAGTTTAAACAACGTGTGTTTTTTCTCTGCTCCTATATATTACATGTATAATATGTTTGTTTGTTTGGTATATAATAAACGTGGTTATTCTAATCTGGCAATTACTTATGATTTTATCATTTTTACTTCTAATATAAAATTTTTTTTGGCAGGAAGGACTTCCACATCTACATTAATTCTTTGTTTGTTTTTAATTTTGCGCTCATCTATTTTACTTCCATGTATATACATATCGTTCTTGTGGCTTACATGCATGATATGTTAGCTTGCACAGCGTGGAAATATTCTGGAATGTGTTCTTCAAACACATGTATATACATATATATATATTAATTATTGGCTCTGAATTTACCCGAACATGTGTTACAACAAAATGAGTATGCCTGACATGGCCTGGTGGTTATGGCTCTTTTTTGCTTTGTAATTAAGCACAAAGCTACACAATGGGCTATCTGTGCTCGGCCCACCACAGGTATCGAAACCCAGTTTCTAGCGTTGTAAGTCCGCAGACATACCGCTGTGCCATTAAGGGGTGTCACCGAACATGCTCGCTCTTCCAGCTGTGGGGGCCCTATAATGTGATGACCAATCCCACTATTCGTAAGTAAAAGAGTAGACAAAGTGTTGGCGGTGGGTGGTGTTGATGAGTTGCCTTCCCTCTAGTCTATTTCTGATAAATTATGGATGACTATGGCAGATATTCATTGTGTAGCTTTGCGCGAAATTCAGAAACAAACAAACACAACAAGTAGGAAGAGCGTCCCTTGGCGACCGAGCACGTATTTTATTCTATAGTTCATGATTTGTGGTATTCAGGTGTTTTAATGTTCAAGACGAGTATTCACTTGTTAACAATTTCATATCCAATCCATTTCCCCCTGGCTTGTTCTTCCTATACTGATTAAAAGCCTCGACCTTCTTCTTGCAATTCAGTTGATGTTTGATAATTTGACAAATGAAGATAGCATTTAAAATTTAGCCCCTCTGGAATATTACATTACTTTAGTTGTAACCGACCGCTGTTTTATTATGTTAGTTTTTTCACTACCCCCAGTATACAACTGGTAGCCAGCTGTGGAGGAGTTCACCCCACCCCCCCTACACATACACAAGAATCACGTTTTGTTTTGCTTTATCGGTGCGCTCAACACTATGGACACCCTTTTCTGCGAACATGTATTAACACTACACCGGTACCGCCCAAAACGTGTGTTAACACTACTCCAACCCCATCAAGGTGAAAAATATGATTGAAGTACAATATTGATCCGATTACAACACTGAAAGTGTAGATTTCAAGTGAACCGACGTGCGGTTTTAAACAAAACCTGCGCTCCTTGAATGATTTAAGAAACCTTTCAAATATCAGTACGTTTGCACTGTTTCAAACTAGATAAATATTCTAGTAGGCCCTTATTATTTATTGTTCAACACAGACCATGCAATAAAATTTTTGGTTGTCTCACCATTAAATTTTTTAAACTTTTTCCGTGTTACAGAATATTTTCCTCTCGATTACAATATTCAGATTTCAAATACTAATTTTGAGGTACCCTTTCGGTCCTGAGGCACTTGTCCCACCTATCGCTACGTTACAGGGGTAACTATTACTACAAGACTGAAGTTACAAGTTCATTCTTGGTTACGTATGTTGCTCTTCTCACGAAGCTTCCTTTTTCTTACCACAATTTGTTGTTTAATCCCTTCGAAGAAAGTATCAGGTCTGAGTTTTACGTCGTTTTCACGTAATGTTAACTTTTCCTCGTTTTTTGGAAAACGAAAATGGACTTCGAATTGTACCAAGACATTTTAATTTATGTTATGTCCCAATCAGTCATCGTACCTTCGAATGTACTTTTGGAATTGGGATTTTCAACGTGAACGGCACCTTATAAATTCTGAACCATATCTAACTTGCCGCTACGAAGACTTTATCCAGCTCTTTGAGCCGAATATCGGAATTGACTCTTACTTTTATAACACGCCCAAAGTTAAACGTGCAGAAGGTATTTAGCGGTATCACATTTCGAAATCTGCGCTCTTGGATAAGCAGCCCGAACAGCAACCACTAAGCCACGCGCGGTCCAATTTATTCTTTACAGAAGCCTTGTATTGTAATGAGTATGTATAAACTGTCTGATAGCAAGACTTAGCCTTACCCGTCAGTAAAACTGGCTACATATATATATATTTATTTACATTTTCCATGTTCATTATTCAAGCAAAAACGTATCATTAAAAGAAAACAATAAAAACTGAAATGACCAGCCAATATTACTGTCAATACAAGTGTTGTAATGAGCCTGATAGTCATATTTGATATTATGTTTCTAAGCATACATTTGTAATGAGACTGACAGTTATATTTGTTATAATGTTTCTATGAATACAGGTGTTCTAATGAGCCTGTATGGTTATATCTGTTATAATGTTTCTATGGATACGTTTGTAGTGAGCCTATGTAATTATATCTGTTATAATGTTTCTATGGATACATTTGTGATGAGCGTGAATAGTTATATCTGTTATAATGTCTCTATGGATACAAGTGTTGCAATAAGCCTCAATGAATGCATCTGTTATATATATAAAAATCTGATTGGATGCATCTGTTATTACGAATCTGATTGGAGACTCCTATTGTAATGAATGATACTTAAATTTGATAGAGAAATTAGTGATGACCTCTTCAAATCAATTACATTTTGAGTAAAATCCTAATTCAAGTATTTCCCTGTATAAGACATTCACAAAAAGAGAGAAAAAATGTCCTCTTAAATATGTTCCTCAATTTTTTATAAATGTGTATTTCTGTTACGGTAATGAGTAAAAATGAAGTTAAATGATTTGGTGGTATAATGTTATTGAGAAAAAAAAATCATTTTACGATAACAAGATGATTCATTAGTTCGTTCAGCACCACCACACTCGCGTGTAATGGTCAAGTAAGTGTATTTTACATGCTATTCTCGTTAATACCGAAACGTCAGATACACTGATATATTGTGACTAATTCATAAATCCAATTAAGTAATCACTTAGACGACTAACTGTGACAACAATTTTTCGTTAACCCTAGAAAATTAATTACAGTTTGCAATAAGCTATCAGGCCACATTTTACACTGTAATAAACGATTTTGAAAAGTAGACTGAATTAATAAAGACATCAAATAAAAAGTGCAGGTTAGTCTGATTTTAATTGGTATTACGGTGTAACAATATGTTTACCGACTTTAAGCCTTAAGCAGCCGGATTGGTCCATATTGCCCTTTGAGTGCTAATCAGCGCACAAACGTATTTGATCGAATGAAAAGGATTGAAATAAAAAAATCAACTTAGATTTTCCACAAATTTCTTAGCTGTTAACAACTTTCCATGATTAACTCGTACACAGTCTTGACCCTATAACTGAAATGGAAAATGTGTTATATATTATAACATAAAAGTCTGCTATATAGTAGAAATTAAAGATAATATGTAGATAATCATTACTAAAAATAACCAGTAAGTTAAGTATTGACTTTTTTGAACATTTCCTGTATTTAATGAATTAGTTTCCATATTAGAAATGTCTCCAGAAATACACCGAACTTAAAGTATTAAAGTAATAGTTCATGAGCCTGCCTCGAAATATTTACATTTGGGGGAGGGAGGGGGGAAGTGAATTATTCTACCTTAATTTTTTAAAGCTTTCTTTGTCCGTTTTCACCAGGTAGACATGTGTTAGTAACAGCTTAACATTTTAACCCCTATATGATTGAAATCTAACAATGTATCTTTGCTATTTTCGAAACTAAGACAGTACAAACTCGACAATTCCTTTTTTCGAGAGGACCTGACACGTTTGTCCACAACATAAATACAATACTAATAGTTTATTCTTAGAATCTTCAACTTTATGCCCGACTATACGGATCTTCAACTTTATGTCCGACTATACGGATCTTCAACTTTATGCTCGACTATACGGATCTTCAACTTTATGCCCGACTATACGGATCTTCAACTTTATGCCCGACTATACGGATCTTCAACTTTATGCCCGACTATACGGATCTTCAACTTTATGCCCGACTATACGGATCTTCAACTTTATGCCCGACTATACGGATCTTCAACTTTATGCTCGACTATACGGATCTTCAACTTTATGCCCGACTATACGGATCTTCAACTTTATGCCCGACTATACGGATCTTCATCTCATCGTAACTTTATCTAAAAAGCCATGTTTTCGTCGAAAAGTCATAAACAATTTGAAATATTTGATTACTTTCTCATATATATATATCCATATATGAATGTTTTAGTCTCCATCACAAAATCTTTCTCAATGTCCTCAATGTAAGCTTCGGTCTCAATTTTGTTAAAGATTGCATCATTTGAATCAACATCGTCTGTCAGTCTCATATTTGTCCCTTGCGTAGCTTCGGTAGCAAGTTGCATGGTAATGAGTTTCAACAACTACAAGTTCACTCGAGGTTATTGAAATTATCCGGTAACTCTTTCGCTATTTTGCTAGACGTTCTTCGAGTGTTTCACCATCAGCAAATATATCAACACACTGAATAAGTTATTTTTGTGTTCGTTTTCCTTTCATAAAATTCAGCTTTACTTATACACTGATTTGTTTTTCTCTGATAGATGACTTAACACCAGATCTTTTGTTGATCTCCTCTATCAACTTCACCTCCTTTTAAAATAACAGCATCCAATGCCTTTTTCATTTTTGATATATTTGGGCCAGTTATCTCATCACTTTTTAATTTCTCGGCTATTTCTAGAATATATTCGCGTTTTCTTGTCTTTGCTGCATTAATCAAAGTATTCTACACAAAACCTCCTCTTCGCGTAATTCTTCTCTATTCTTTCAATTTATGTCCAAAACAAAACAGAATGAAATAGAAGTTGTCCCCCCCCCCCCATCTAGCTCAATGGTAAGTCTCTAAACATATGAAGCTAAACATTGGGTGGTTTCTATACCCGTGGTGAGCACAGTACTAATAACCCATTGTGTAGTTTTTGCACATAACAACAAACAAACAAAGTGTCACCATCTCTTAATGGTATAGAAATGTAAGAATTTTAATACAAATAATATCTAGCTAATTTTTAATGCAGTCACATTACTCACGTACGCATCATATACTTGAGTTTTACAATGATCCAACGCCACCATTATACTTGGGTTTTACATCGATCAAAGACCATCTATATACTCGGGTTTCACATTGATCCATTACCTTCTATGTACTTGGGTTTTACACTGGTTCAACACCATATATATATACTCGGATTTTACACTAGTTTAACACCATATATATATTCGGGTTTTACATTGACCCAACGCCATCTATATACTTAGGTGTTATGTTGACTTAACACCATCTATATACTCGGGTTTTACATTGGTCCAACACCATCTATATACTTGGGTTTTACTTTGGTCCAACACCATCTATGATGAACCACGATAGTGAGTCACAATTGGGATCGCTCATTTCCTCTTCTCTGTTAATATTTACTATTATTCCGCCAACTTACAGCAAAAATGGCTGGGAATATTGTAATAAAATCAGGGCAATATTACAAAACGTATCATTGCTCATTCTGTGTGGTAGTTTTTAAGTTTATTTGACTACATACCCAATCGTTTTAATGTAGTCTGTGGTTTATATGGAGCCTCATAACCTACTACACGCATATGTATATAGCTGCATGGAGGCTGTGAATGTAATTTAATGGTTATATGGCAGGCATAACACAGGTACTATAGCGACTATTAACTTATTGTTGCAACTGTATTGATGTCCCGTATCATTTGTTTATGTATAGCGTTTCTGAAATTTCGGACACGACGCTGCTGAGAGGATCACATTTTTTTTTTTTTACCACTGAATGATCGATTTCGGCCATGTTACACAAGCGTTTAAAATGCTATACAGACGTCTAGGCTTTCTCCCACAACAGAAATATTTAAGCCGTAGTTTAGAATATAGCACCAAGTGCAGTTTTGAGCTTCGGATCGGTAATCAAGATGATGGCTGTTGGTAAGTGCCGCATTATAGCCAACACTGCCTGAATGAAAAATTTATAGATACTGCAGATAGAGTAGCCATCCTTGAAGCTAACTATAAGAAGTGGCAAGAATCGTGCAAGCAGGAGATGGCGCTTCTAGGCGAAAGTGAATCAGAAATTTTGTAGCTATATAATTTATTTTGAAAATATTTAGTTTCAGATAAAGTATGCAGCAGCGACGGCCCACCAGAGTTTAGGGTCGTCACAGTGTCGTAGAAGTGTCATGATCCAAACTCCATTAGAAATGGAGGGCGGAACGTGTATTAATATAATCAATTTATAGTTGTTAATTAACACGTTTTCGACCTTGTAGAATGTGCAGAATTATATTCTAAGAGGAAATCTGACCAGCTGTAGAAAACCCGTGACCGGCTTACTATGGCCAGTAGAGAGGAAGGGGAAATATAACAACCCGTGACCGGCTTTACTATGGCCAGTAGAGAGGAAGGGGAAATATAACAACTATAAGAAATATTAAAATTCTTATTTGTATACATATGCTATTATATTATGACACTTTGCCTTATATTTGCATTGAATTTACATGCATGCATCTATATAACTTGAAAAATTCTTATAGCTATTCATATATACGGCTTTACGACTGAAAAAAATGATTGTGTGTAGATATATATGTGTGTGTGTGTGTGTATATAAATATTAGACAACATACATTGCACCATTCCAGTAAACTTCGGTAGTTCTTCTAATCCAGTGTTTACAGACTCCTCATACAGCTACAGGGTATAAATATAGCAGCTATATATATTTTACAAGCCTATACATAACATGTGGTATGTTGATCACCATGCATCATAGTGATCATACAAACAGTACCACTATCAATGATAACATTGTGGCAATGATATCAGGAGCAATAGCCATCCAATCTGTATGAACCCAATCTAAAGGTTGTCGTTGTTTTCCGAGAGAGCATCATACACCAACTACGTATTTCATTATTGTTTGTTTGTTTGTATGAAGTTAAACACAAAGCTACACAAGGGTTATCTGTGCGCTGCCCACCACGGGTATGGGAACCCGGTTTCTAGCGTTGTAAGTTCGCAGACATACCGCTGTGCAAAGTTACACGAGGGCTATCTGCGCTAGACGTCCCTAATTTAGCAGTGAAAGACTAGAGGGAAGGCATTTAGTCATCACCACCCACCGCCAACTCTTGGATTACTCTTTTACCAAAGAATAATGGGACTGACCGTCACGTTATAACGCCCCCACGAGCTTCCTAACCACCTGACCATGCCGGTTTCAAATAGGACAGTATTGCTATTATACAGATTTATGTCCATGATGGACATAAAAAACTAAAAAACAAGGTTATTAAATATTGTTAATATACTCAAGTTTTACGTTGATCCAACACCATCCATATATTTGTTGTTGTTTTTTTCTGATGCGACACCACCGATATACTTGGGTTTTACGATGATCCAACACCATCTATATACTCGGGTTTTACGTTGGTCCAACACCATCTAAACAAATTCAGATATGCTTGCTGTATCCTTATCTACGTTCCTCGTTCGTATTGGATTTCTAGGAGAGGTATTTTCTGTAGTTGTGATTTTGTTTTTATTAATTTGTTTCACTAACGCGAGTGATGAGATTGAGCACAACGTACGAAACTGTTCTTAAGCCACATTCCGTATAAGACGAAAAGAAGATGATTATCATCTGAACTGAAGATAATTTCCGAATAACAAAACTACCACGTGCCAAGTTTAGGAAATCTTCAAGCTGGCCCAACAATTATTTAACTGTTTTTTGTTGTTGTTTTTTTGATGTTCTACAATGTTTAATAGCTTTCTGGGGAATCTGAGTTTATGTTTTTGGAATTCTAAGAATGCTTTGCTACTCCAGGCCATTGGAATACTTGTTGAAGTTTTCTTTCATTGACAGTTCATAGTGTTAGTATAAGAGAAGTAAGAAACGGGGTGGGCGAGAACCTTAAAAAGGTCGAAATGAAATAATCGTTTTTTGTTCATGTGTTCTTTATTCTATAATTGTATTTGCTATTCATATTAAGTTTTACACGCTGCGATTTGTGTGTACATATAACTAAAAGTCCTTAGACCGAGCGTGGAATATGACGAGATTACAAAAGTAATTCTATCGGTAGAATTCAACCACAGATAGTAATTTATATAGTCAATCACTCACTTTAAACATACTTAAAGACATGCTAATAATGACACAATGAAGGACTAGACATGATATGCTTTTATATTAGCAAAAATATAACTAAGGACAAGACGTCTTACAATGCAGTTCTAGTTAAGATAAAACGAAAGACCAAAAGTGATGCTGTAATAGTAAAGATAAAACGGAGGACTAGACATGATATGTGATACTAATAAAGGTAAAACGAAGGACTAGACATGATACGATATAATGCTGGTAAAAATGAAATGAAGAACTAAACCAGATATGACGCAACAATTAAAAGTAAAAATACAAGCTTAATCCAGGTAATAATTTAATACTGGAGTAGATGGATAAATGGACAAAAAATAAAGAAATATTTCCGAGAATGTAAATCATTACTACAAGTGAAATTCAAATTCGGAACAAAACAAGGTATTGGCTAAACAAGATTAAATACTATTATGAAGGCAAATTAAAGAACTAATATTGATACTATGAGCGGCCTAGAGTAGCTTAGTGGTTATCGTGCTCTTACTATGAATCCAAACGTTCTTGGTTCGCGACTGTTGCCTCAAAACTGCACTCCGCACTTTGGTGTCGTGGAGGCGCTGCAAGAGTTGGGTGGTTTCAATTTCGTGCGAAGCTAAACGAGGGCTACCTGCGCTATCCGTACCTAATTTAGCAGTGATAGACTATAAGGAAGGCAACTAGTCAACACCACCCACCACCAACTTTTGGGCTACTCTTTTATCAACGAATAGTGGGATTGACCGTCACATTATAACGCCCTTACGGCTGAAAGAGCGAGCATGTTCGGTGTGACGTGGATTCAAACCCGCGACCCTCATCTTGCGAGTATAGTTACTACACCCAAAATTTTACATATAAATATAATAAACATTATATAGATAAAATGTATATATATACAGTTAATACTTTTAGGTGTCACTGGACCAAAGTGTCTATTTTTGCTTCAATTAAACCAAAAAAAAAAAAATCAATGAAACCAGCTAGTACAACTGAAAATATGTGTATGTTTTAGTAATGGTTTCTACGATTTTAAACGTAAAGTAAGATTTTGGTTTGTGAATCTTATCTGGTTTTAATTTTTAAAATCGTGCATGTATCCATTTTCTTCGTCCTAAAATAACAAAATCACTAGAAGCTAATGAAAGGTGTTAAAGTCTATTTCTTGGTGTTTCACTGAACTCATGAACTCCTTCTTCATCTATATTTGGAAACTTACAAGTCAAATCCAGACCTGATTGATTTCTGATTTCGGGCCCGGCATGGCCAGGTGGTTAGGGCGCTAGACGCGCAATCTGCGGGTCGCAGGTTCGAATCCCTGTCCCACCAGATATGCTCGCCCTTTATAACGTGACGGTCAATCCCACTATTCGTTGGTAAAAGAGTAGCACAATGGTTGGCGGTGGGTGGTGATGACTAGATGTCTTCCCTCTAGTCTTACACTGCTAAATTAGGGACAGTTTGCGCAGATAGCCTTCGTGTAGCTTTACACAAAATCGATAAAAAAACAAACAAACAATTCTGATTTCAAAAAGTGCATAGAACACTGAAAAAAAAAGTCTTTCCGCATTCATCTCTAATTTTAGAAGCTGATACTGCTTTAAACGCTATTGGTTTTGTTCCAGTATTAATTCAGTTCTGTACAGGCCAGGCGTGGACTTAGAGGAGGGATTGTCGGGTTGCGATTCGAAGAGCTCAAGGTTTGAGACACGCTCCGCACTTTCAGCTGTGGATTCGTTATAAAAGTGACAGTCAATCTTGTTATTAGATTCACAAACTCATACAAACCCTTGTGGCGGCGGATGCTGCTGGCTGATTGCTTTTTCTCTGGTCAGTACCTCAAAATGAGGGACGGCTATATCTGAACCGTGTCATATCTTAAAATAAATACATTCATAATGCTCACTGTTTACCAAATATTTTATTAAAATTAATGAGCCAACTATAAAAGAAATCAGTTGTACTGTATCTAACAGTACATATTTTTAGCTTTTATAAAGTTTTAACTGGCTTTTAGCCAAAGAGCAGAAAATGTGCACGTGCACGCGACTATTCTCAATTTTCTTCACGGATCATTAAATTTGGTGAGTGACCACACCAGTGACGTACTTTGTAAAACGTTAGACGTCACATTCAGAGATTACTTACAAAAACAAATTATGCCAAAGTGGTTAACGTTGACTGTTCTTTTCAAAAGGCATCGATCACCATTAAATTTCTATTCTTGAGCATCGGTAAAAAAATGTCGTATCTTTTTCGTACCTCTCAAGTTGATCACGCCTCGAGTCTTGTTTCAGAACTTTCTGCATTTACATTCTCAGCAGAATGCTATTTCAGAACTTTCAGACCAAGTCTTGTAAGTCTTGGAGGTATAAATATCAATACTTAAACGGCCAGCAAAGTCGATAATGACTTGTACTGAGGATGTTTTTTTAGTAACTGACCAACACTTTGGGCTGACCGTACACCTAGTATTTTGCGTGTCCCGACCGTGAATACGAGAATTCAAAGTTATCCTCCCGTTGCCACGAAAACGCACTCATCGTTTTGTGGCCGTGGGTGTGTTATAATAATGACAATCAAACAAGCTTAGCCCAAAAGCTGTTGTTGGGCGTTATTGACTAGCTGTCGTCCTTGTAGTCCATCACCTTAAAACTGGGTATAGCTAACTTGTGGATGGTCCTTCTGTAGCTTTGAGTGAAAATAAGAGAAAGAAAAAACTCTTTCCTTGTAACATAACCATAAGACAAAGCAACTTGCTCTTAATATATTACTTTTACAAACAAAAAAATAAACTTCAAAAAGATTTGTTACATTTTTTTAATTTCTTCAAACTTCCCACGATCCCATTGGTAGAGTAGCGATCCATATTTTTGGAATTCCTGAATTAATTGGAAAGCGACTAGTCATCAGCATATACTGCCAACTTTTTGGGCTACTCGTGTTCAACAGAAACTTGAAAATGAGGGTGAATCTTTTTTGTTTATTTTTTTTCTGCTTCAACTGGACGCGAACTATGATTTCTGTGATTCACAGTCTGGTCACGCAAACCACTACACCACGCCTGGCTCTTCTTTTAAAGATAAACCGTATGCAAAGACATGTATTATTATATTAGTGTTTCTAGAATGGTTGGTACGCCCTCTGTTGAATTTTTAGTTAACTGACGAACTTGAGGGGGATCTTTAATGTTCACCCTCACAAAAGGGGCCTTGTATTGAAGAAGTGTGAGAGCCACATTTCTAGTACATCAGTTCCAAATTAGGGAAGTCTACGTGTCGCAGCACTTTGTATACTTTGCACAAGATTCTGAAACAAACAAACACTCTTAAACATACAGACTTGTGCGAATTCTTTTTAGTTTGGTTTGTTTGGAATTTCACGCAACGCTACACGAGGACTATCTTCGCTAGCCGTCCCTAATTCAACAGTAATAGACTAGAGGAAAGGCAGCTAGTCAACATCATCCACTGCCAACTCTTAGGCTACTCTTTTACCAACGAATAGTGGGAATGACCGTCACATTATAACGTCCCCACGGCTGAAAGGGCGAGCATGTTCTGTGATGGGCATTCGAATTCTCGACCCTCAGGCTGCGAGACTAGCGTCTCAACAATCAGACCATGCCAGGCTAGATTTATTTTTTTTTTTAGTAAGCAGAGTTGTTGATGTGTTTCCTCTCTACCCTAACTCTTAATTCAGAATAGTGTGATAGTGATACAAGATGTTAATAGTTCAAAACTTTAGTGAAAGTGTCTTCTGATGTCACAGTATAAATATATCTATTTTTCAAGTTCAAGTCACATCAAACATATTAGTAATTTTCACATTGATTTTTAGAGTCTTTCTAAGAATCTATAAACATCGGGTACTCACACGATTTTTAAAACGTTTTTATAATAGTCTTGAGCCTCCCAGTGGGTCTGAGGTAAGCCTGAAGGCTTGTAACGCTAAAACCCAGGTTTCGATATCTATGGTAGGCACAGCATAGATAGCCCATTGTTTAGTTCTGTGCTTATTAAAAGACAAAACAAAAACTAGTTTTGAGGGTTCGTCATGGGCGGATTTAAGCTGGGGCTTTTGGGGCTGTAGTGAAAGGCCCGTTATAAAAAAAAAAAAGGTCCGTCTTGTCTCCAAAAGTGAAACTTATCTTGAGGTTTATTTTTTTGCCTTAGATCTTAGTTACGATCAGAATAGACCCCAGGAACATTCGACCCTTAGTCCGCCCCTGGGGTTGGGCCTGTGGTAGAGCTCTGGATTTCAGATATAGCAAGCTGGGTTCGAAACTGTATGATACCACAAAATATTCCCCGCAGTTTAAGTGTTACAGTGAATCCCTTAGCGAGTGTATCAGGGTGCTGCTGACTGGCTGCCTTCTTTCTGGTCAGTTCAAAATTACGGACAGCGGCAGATAGCCTTAAAAGTCTTGTTCTTAATATAAATACAAATCTCATTCCAGTAAGTCAAACAAGCAGCAGGTTATGGCCCTTCATTGTTTGTATTGTCTACAGTCCTACTCTCTATCGGAGAAATGTTGAACCACCCCGTTCTATACAGTAGCAACTCCTGCACAAAGACTGATCGATCAGGTATTTTGTTACGTGACGACGTTGTGCAATACTACACGTACGGCTTATGTAAACTGTTCCTTTCCTACTTCTCAACTTATAAATATTAAATGTATAGCTACGAAGTGGTATTTTGCTTCAAAATTTCAAATTAATATTTTTCAAATCCTGCACACTAGACTTCGAGTTCGGAGTGACTTTCGTTTTCGCTTTCTTCATTAAACCAATAATTTCAAAGTATTGTACTTCTTCCTCTTTCTTCTGTCAGAGGGGGATGCAAAACTGTTGAAGTCCTGGGCACCAAGAACATAGGGAACCCTCCCCGCACCCTATAGATGCAAACACAGCTAAAGTATTGTACATGAATTTTTTTGTGAAGTATTTTGTACTGAAAATATGCATGGCATGCGTTAACTGCGAATTGAAAGATCCAATACATTAGTTACAAATTTAAAAAATGTTGTATGTGTTTCAGGTACAAACACTACATAAAGTTCTCTTCTTCTTCATCGGGATTCGGTCTATGTTTTTGGACCAGGGAGGGTCAGATTCAGCGTAGACCTCTTCTTCCCTCTCAGGAATTGTTATTTTGATTGCACTGTTACTGAATCCTAGATAATAATCCTTGTTACATTGTTGTTGCATTACTCACCGTATGTTAAATTTTGTTCGTTGTCCGCATTTTTAATTAACGTCCAATTCATGGGGTAATATTAACTCGTATATTTTCACTAGCTTCACTTATGTATGATCGCACAATACACAACTTATGTTCACAATGCAGTTCCATTTAGCAGTCATACACACACAGACATAATCCTATTTTTTATATAAAAATCCCTTTTAAAATAGAGCTACGTTTGTGTCTAGGATTCAGTTAGCCTAGCACTGTTTGGCCTGTAAGATTCTTATTTATGATGTTTAGTACTCAGGGCTTGGTTCAACATGTATTATGTAACTCTCTAGTTTGCTCATCAGTTCATTTTTATTAATATTTTTCTTATAATATTGAAGTGAGTTATCCAGGAGTCTGTCTGATAGAGTTGGCGTGTTTGAAATTCTGAATTTGTTGATCGTGGGACTCTATATGCTTTCGTTAAAATATAGTTTTGTATTTACTGTAATTTGTTGATGGTTTTTTTTATATACATTTATCCATGTTATACAGGCATATTCTACGATTGGTATTATGTAAGTTCTGTAAATTTTTAATATGTTTTCTGGTGAAGCTCCTTGTTTGTCAGGCTCCTAAGGTAACTCGCTCTTTTCCGAATTCTGTGTGGTATCCAGTTTAATTTTGAGTCAAATATAATACCTAATAATTTTACTGATGTTGTTATCTGTAAGGGAGTCCCGTGTAGATATAACTGTGGTATTAATATGCTTGTTTTGTACGATTTTGTAAATAATATGATTTGTGTTTTGTGCGCATTTATTTTAATTCTGCACTTATTGCTGTACAATTCTGTTTCGTTTAGTAGTGGTTGTATATTGTATGTTGCCGTTGTTGGGTTTGGGACATTCTTCCAGATTACAACATCATCTGCGAACTGTGAGCCAAAAGTGTGGTTTGGGTCTTTGAGAGGCATGTTGCTGACATACATGATAAACAGTGTAAAGCTAAGTAGTCCTCCTTGAGGGACACCCGCCTCCGGAGTGTAGCACTCGGAGTAGGTGCCCTCAACATTCACTCTTATGCTCCTATCGTCCAGGAAGTTAGAAACCCAGCGAATAATTTGTATGGGGAGTCCCAATTTGGACGGTTTGTATCTGAGTCCGTTGTGCCATAGCTTATCGAATGCTTTTTCAACATCTAGGAAGCATGCGACTGTACACTGTTTTTTATTAAAGCCGTGTATAATTTCTTCCGTGCTCCCCAGTGGCACAGCTGTATGTCTGCGGACTTACAACGCTATAATCCGGGTTTCGATTCCGTGGTGGGCAGAGCACAGATAGCCCATTGTGTAGCTATGTGCTTAACTTCAAACAAACAAATTTCTTGCGTTAATCTTATGAGATGATCTGTTGTTTGTCTTGCTTTTCGGAACCCATTTTGTATTTCCGGGAGTATTGATTTAGTTTCAAGGTAATTTATGAGTCTACTATTTATCATTTTTCCTAGACTGCTTGGAAGAATTATGGGTCTGTAATTTTCAGGGTTATTCGCTGGTTTCCCTTCCTTCAGGAACATAAGAACATCACTACATAAAGTTTTGTTTTCTTCACAATTCCCGCCATTAACGCGTCTTCCCAATATATAACATAAAGTGGAGATATACACATTTTCATAAAATAATAGTGTTATTTTCTAGCTTCATTAAATACTTCAGATAAAAGAAATGTTGAATACACTTGCTCCCCATTTTCTCTTTCATCAAAAATAGAAATAAAACGGCAGTTGATCACTACTATACGAGATATTTTCTTTTGCAAGTTGAGCCAGTGTTGCAAAACTAGTAAATACGCAGTAATTAGTGAGATTTTTAAGCCTAAGACCTAATTCTTATTTTGCCTGTTTTGAAAATCCGACTGTTGGTTATAAAGAGTAACCTGAAACTAAAATGAACAACAATACACTAATACTGAGGGTGTTTGAAATCATTTTCAGAATGGAAAAACTCCTACTACAGCACGTACACGTTTGTTATTTGAATAATAAACAAAGCGTTGCATAAGAGTTGCAAGTGATCAGTAAATAGTTTAAGACTTTCTAAAAATCACAAAGTATTTCTTAATAAAAAAATACTTACACTTGGTGCTTACAACAGAGGGAAATGGGAAATCCATTTCCGACAAAATGAACAACTTTTTGCTGCTCCGTGACACAAATATAGAGTGTATTGAACTGTGAGGTGTAACTCACACAACGAGTATACGCATCTTACGCAAATCGCACAAAAAATTAAGATCGATAGGTAGACTATGTTTCTAAAAATTTAAAGTGCAATTTTCGAAATGGGTGCCTGAATTTTGAGGGGGCATAAAGGGTAGCCGATAAAATTAAAAGAGGCACGTCCCCTCACTCCCTAAGGTTGTTGAGCCCATGTTCCCTGCCCCATTAGACTAAAAACTCGTAGGAAAACTCACGAAGAAATACATTCACAAAATGTTTATACACTACATAATAATAAAGCAAGTAATGTCACAATATAAAATGTTTATACACTACATAAAAATAATGCAAGTAATGCCACAATATAAAATGTTGCCCCCCAGTGGCACAGCGGTATGTCTGCGGACTTACAACGCTAGAAACCGGGTTTCGATACCCGTGGTGGGCAGAGCACAGATAGCCCTTGTGTAGCTTTGTGCATAATTACAAACAAACAATATAAAATTTTTATACACTACATAATAATAATAAAGCAAGTAATGGCACAATATAAGATGTTTATATACTACATAATAATAATAAAGCAAGTAATGGCACAATATAAAATGTTTATACACTACATAATAATAATAAAGCAAGTAATGTCACAATATAAAATGTTTATACACTACATAATAATAAAGCAAGTAATGTCACAATATAAAATGTTTATACACTACATAATAATAAAACAAGTAATGTCACAATATAAAATGTTTATACACTACATAATAATAAAACAAGTAATGTCACA
>NW_013666232.1:130238-166855 GCF_000517525.1 Limulus polyphemus
CACAATATAAAATGTTTATACACTACATAATAATAACACAAGTAATGTCACAATATACTAAGTTTAACAACTGCTTAATTTTGTCACTTTAAAAAAATAATAAGTGTTTGCTTTAGGAAAAATAAGAAGACTACAAACACACAGGTTGTTTGTACATGTGTCTGATTCGGCATTTCTCCATATTCACTGGATGTGAGGCTAATATTTTGATCAAGCGATTATTTACAGTTGTTCTACTTTACTGTGGGTTTTACCAGTGGCCTCCCTATTTGACTGGGGTCTTTGGGCGCGGGCCTCGTGCGTTAATCCGGGCCCGCATCTAGTCATTTATATCAAAATTCCCACTTCAACCTGATGTTGTTTTTTTAATTATTATTATTACTTTCACTTTCAACCCTGAATTTAATGTTTTAATTCCTATTGTACGCCTTTGTATCATTTCTTCTGCACTCATCAGAACTTATTATTTTCTAGCTTCACTTGATATATTTTCCCCTGTTCATTCTTCACAAAACTTCTATTTTCAATATGTTATACTGACAATTATTGTACAAAGATTTAATAAAAATAATTATGTGATGACGACACCAGTGTTTCGTCATACACAATAATCAATTTCTATAAAATGAAAAGCAAAAAATAAAAACTAAAAAAAAAAACTACGTGTTTCGGTGGAGCATGTCGTCAACAAATTATTCTTTTCAAAATTATATTTTCCCCAACTCTACGTGATAATATTGTATCCATTTGTACTTTCACGCACACTTCAATTTTCTTTTTATCTAATCCTGCTCTCCATTACGGTACGTCACTGCTAAACCTGTTAGATCAACAATAACATATTTAACAACAACAATGATAAAATGTTTTGAAATAATGTATGTTTGTGTGTGACATTCATGATGTATTTTATGATGTTTCGCACCCTCTTAGTTTGGAATGCTACATTCATGATGTATTTTCCTTTCCTTCCAGGTGAAATCCGACAATGGCAGTAAATCTAACAGCATATCCTCATTTGTTAGGATCACCAACCAACACCCAAGTGGTTAAAACAGGCCTGGACAATGATGACCTAGTCAGTTGGAATGGAGTGTCCAGACTTATTCTTTTTTCGGCTATTGCAACTGGGGGCAGCATGGGGGGTATTTTTGTCATCAGCGCAGTAACCGTAATAGAGCCGTTACAAGTGCGAGGAAACATTTACTTGGTTAATTTGGCTCTTGCTAACTTATTGGTTACTGCCCTTGTGATGCCAGCTTCATGTGTCGCCATCTTAGCGTCCATTCCAAATGATCCTGGGATCTGTAATTTCCAGTGGCAGACTACAGTCCTCTGTTTTCTTGTAACCATTCATTCTTTTATGTTTATGGCTGTGGAGAGTTTTCTTGGACTGGGAAATACAGTAAACTATGAGCTCTGTTGTACAAAAAACAGAATTGTTTTTGTTTTGACCCTCATTTGGACGACATCCATTGGTTTCGTGGTGGCTCAAGAGATCACAGGCTTTGGACCATCTTTTTGTGACCCCTCTGCACCAGTATGGATGCCTTACCATGCTATTACTGGATCTCTCCTTGTCGTCTTACCTGTTCTGATCGCTGTTTGGTATTTCACTAGATCCATCTTTAAGCTAAAGAACTTCAAGCTTCAAGTAGAGATTCTGGAAGATCCAACAGCCTATGTTCTAACGGATGAGTACCTGTTGAAAAGCAACATCGTGGTCTTCACCTTGATGCTGGTGATGTGGATGCCATGTGTAATAGTGGCAACAATCAGCACCGTTCGTCCTGTAGCCCAGCACCTGTTGGACAGCTCATGGTGGGCAGCCCTCAGCAATTCTTGTATCTACAGCTATCTTTACGCAGCTACCAACCGAGACTTCCGGGAAGCCTTCAACAAACTCTTCTATTACTGCTGTTGCAAGAGTCACGTGAGCTTTTCTCGAAGACAGCGGCCTGATTCTAGACGTGTTGAGGGTGACAGTATAGGCCTTCGGGTGCACATCATTCCTGGTCTGAACATCTACGCGCAGAGGAAAGAGACGTCAAAGGACAACAGTCGGAATTACCAGTCTAAATGTGGAAAAGGTATTAGTGATTTGTGAAAGTTCTTTTACTTTTCAGCTATACTTTTCTCTAGCCATGATTTCAGGAAGCTGTTGTTTGTCGTTTTCTTGCATGTCGTAAACTGCACCATCAGACATTTGTGGACCAATCCTGAATGAGACCTGGAAGTGACCTTGTTGTAGCTGCTTGCGTAAAAGTATTGATATTTTGATTGACACAGAAATCTCTCTATCTATAATATATATATCTATATACGAACATATATACATATATATTTATACTGAACCTAGTTACAAACGACAGTAGTGTATTTGTGGGTGCAAAATGATATCAAAGACCATCTTGTGGTTCATTGTTTTTCATAGTTTAGCAATGGAAAAAATTGTAACCACAGCCAAGTATAATTTATTTGTTCAATTCACCTACAGAAACCTATTTCAGTTTTGCTAGATGGCACGTTTTGAACCCTTTTTCTTTCGATGGAGCCAAATATGGATGACCTTGTTGTTAGTTAAGTGTAAATCATTTTGGTATAAAGTATGGGCGAGGAAGGCTGTTTGATGTTTTGGTCGCAATACCTAATTACTTCAAGAGAGAGACTCGCCAGTTAACGACATGTTGAAATGATGGTATCATACATTAGCATGGCAGCATTTCAAAGTTCAATTATCGATCTTTACATTCGGTAGGATCTCTTGGCTAGGGCGCTCGTTATAATGTGACGGTCGATCCCACTATTCGTTTGGTAAATAGTAACCTAAAAAGTGGCGGTGGGTGCTACCAGTCAGTCACTTTCCTGCTGGTAAACGGCTCAAACTTGGGACGGCAGATTTACGTAAACGAACAAATCTTTACAATCGCTCTAGGTATGGCTCACTGTAGAACAGCTGTGAGTTTACGATGGTAAAAGCTGGGGCTCGGATGCCCGCGGTGGACACAGCAGATAGCCCAATGTGGCTTTGCTCAAAAACAAACAAACGCTATAAGTATAATTGTATACAAGTTTATTTTTCTCAATAACGGCTGAGCATAGGTCAAATAAATGCGAACTACTTCAAGAAAATAACATCAAATAACATAAGTTCAGAGATTTGATATATGAATAAATGACATTTTCTCCACCCCCTTTTCAATTATTTCCAAAAATAACAGCATCGTAGTTGCGTTGAATTGGAAGAAACTGCTAATCAACCAAGTTCATATGAATCCTTTTTAAGTGTTTTTTCTTTCTTTTTTTTTATAAATCCTAGTTTGATTATGCATAGTTACAAATAACAAATTCAAATTGGAACTGGAATTATTCTAAATGGCCAGGTCAGCCAGATACCCTTAGAATTTAGGTATAGCCGTCTCCTAGTTTTGAACTATTGACTAGAGGGGAAGGCAGCCGGCTAGCAACACCCACCAAAACACGGGTTTTATATGGTAATTTGAACCAAATAACGGGATTATTTGCCCACAACTTATAGTGCGGGGTATGTTTACTGGCATCACGTTTTGAATCCTCGATCTACATCCCGACGCGCTAACACGCTCGGCCAAATAACAAATGAGAATTACTAGATTATCTGAGCATTTCAAATTGATAACTAAAACACAAATGAAACCAACGTTTCAAACAAAAAAAAATCAGGCGACAGGAATCACTTCCACCTTCGCCCACAGTGGCTCAGCGGCAAGTCTGCAGGCTTACAACGCTAAAATTTGAGTTTCGATACCCCTGGTGGGCATAGTACAGATAGCCCATTCTGTTGCTTTGCGCTTAATAACTAACACTTCCGCCTTAGTAAAATAATATACTGTTGACCTTTTCAGTTTCGTTGTTAAGGTTTACCGACCTTCATTATGCATTGCTATTGTTACTCTATTTTTCTATCATACTTACCCTTACACTTATTATTTAAATCCATAGTCGTTAGGTTTTAACACGACCATTCTCTATAATCATCCAAATATCCGTCCTGAGTAAAAACATTTAAAATAACTATTGTTAATGCCATCTATTACTAGTTTTCTGAACTATTACACCAACTTGAACAATATATATATGTATATTTTTTTTTAACCGTTTGATGTCACTACTAATTGCCATTTTATTATAATATTTAAATAGTTTTCTTTTAACTAACTGAACTTACTCGACTAAAGTGGTATAATATCTGTGTAGGAATCTGGATAAAAACATAAATATTAGGGTTGAATTTCTGTTACAAATAATCACCGTTCCCTCATAGCATTGCTTGAGCTTTGTACTGATGTTGTTATGACAACCGTGAAAAGATGTTTTGCTGACGAGATAGCCTGTTATTTCTAATACGTTGCTCTGCCCATTTTCTCGGCTAAATTCGTCATGACAGCTTTCATCCTCTGAATGCATTCTTTTTAACTGTTACAGTCACGTTTTTGTAGATTGTGTGTTGTATTTTCGAACGAGGTGTTATCTATTGTCAATCGTTTATATATAATCTTACCTGTCCAGCGTTAAAAGACGTCAGCTTTGTCTTTACACTTACGATCAGAAGGAAATGCATTTTTGTAAATGCGTTAGGCAACTTTTCTCAACACTTTAACACGTTATTTCAATCGTCCAACTGAGACCGTTAAGCCCGATGATGGCACAATCATTACTTTTTAGCAAAGACTTTTCGAAAATCATTGGAATGAGTTGTCTTACTTATTTAAAGCCGTCACCTACCGCTATTCGACACTTGCTACTTGCCCGAGGGGAATGGCGAGTGTGTGTTGTTAGTAAAGTACTGAACCACTACTCGTTTCATTAGATAAATAAATGGGTTATGAGAAAGAATATCTTTTAGTACGATATCGTTTACATCAGTTATCAATAAAGTGTTATGAATGTTTACATCAGTTATCAATAAAGTGTTATGAATGTTTACGTCGGTTATCAATAAAGTGTTATGAATGTTTACGTCGGTTATCAACAAAGTGCTATGAATGTTTACGTCGGTTATCAATAAAGTGTTATGAATGTTTACATCAGTTATCAACAAAGTGTTATGAATGTTTACGTCGGTTATCAATAAAGTGTTATGAATGTTAAAGTCTTTTTTGTAAAGTTTCACTCTGCTTGGAACTTGCTTAATAAACTATTCCCAAAATATAAGTCTTAAAGTGTTTATTTTCCACTAATTTCGTTGAAACAAGACGATTTCGAAACTCAAATAAAAATATTCTTCAAGGAATTTAATTCCCTTCTAATTACTCACTTTTCAAAATGATAAGACCAATAGTGACTACTACTTAACCGTCAATTCACTATCATTCATCAGTTGATTTGTCGCGTGAATTCAAAACATTACTTAATGGTTTTACCGTCTTCTATAACATTAGCGCATAACACTCTTCAACTATTTTACGTTTTCTTACAGAAGTTTGCCCAATCTGAATACAATACGTTAATTAATAGTTCTACCATTTACTGTAGCATTAGCGAACAACACTCTTCAAACACCTTACGTTTTCTTACAGAAGTTTGCCCAATCTGAATACAATACGTTAATTAATAGTTCTACCATTTACTGTAGCATTAGCGAACAACACTCTTCAAACACCTTACGTTTTCTTACAGAAGTCTGCCCAATCTGAATACAATACGTTAATTAATAGTTCTACCATTTACTGTAGCATTAGCGAACAACACTCTTCAACTACTTTACGTTTTCTTACAGAAGTTTGTATGATTTGAATACAGTACATTACTTAATTACTTTATTCAGTAGCATTAGCGCACAACACTCTTCAAACACCTTACGTTTTCTTACAGAAGTTTTGTACAGTCTGGATACAGTACATTAATTAATAGTTTTACCATTTACTGTAGCATTAGCGCACAACACTCTTCAAACAATTTACGTTTTCTTACAGAAGTTTTGTATAATTTGAATACAGTACATTACTTAATTACTCTCTTCAGTAGCATTAGCGCACAACACTCTTCAACTTCTGTACGTAACATTACCGTATAACAACTTTTCAACCTCTTTACATTTTCGTATAGAAGTTTCGAACAATCTTAGTACAGTACTTTACATAATAGTTTTGCCATCTTCTGTAGCATTAGCGCACAACAGTTTTTAACCGTTTGATGTAACATAAGCGCACAAGACTCTTCAACATCTTTACGTTTCCTTACATAAGTTCTATACAATCTATATCAGTTACTGTTTGATTCTTTTTTTACCATAGAGTAAGATAACTTGTACGTATACAGTTATATCATACATATTCGGTTTGATCGTCTCGGTTTCTTCGCATGTAAATGCTACAAAGACGTCATAATAACTTTTGATCTAAATACTATGTAAAAAGTACGAAAATGACAAGGTTTTATCGTTGTTTTTCTTATGAAGACATTTCCACGTCACCACTAACATAAGACACATTCAATTAGCGTACGTTAATCATCAGTGCAAAAATGTGATGTTTGTGTAAATATAAGTGAGAACAAATCAATATTTTATTGGAATAGGAGATCGCCAGGAAGTATTAGGTGGACTAGTCGAGAGAGACGACTTAATTCAAAGACCGCACGTATAATGTAGAAAACTGATTAGTGGAAAGGCAAAGAAACTTCAAATGATATCTAAAAATAAAAATAAGAAGCTAAAGATTTCACTAACCCTTCTCTCTCTCTCTAGTCTGGTTGAGAGAGAGAGTGAAAAAAAAGTGATGTCAGTAACAAATAAAGGCGCCATCGGACATACTCGTCTATTCAGACTTGAGGACATCAATCCTACTATTTATTGGTAATCTGTAGCCAAGAGTTGACGGTAGGTGGTGCTGGCAGGCTGCCCTCCATCTAGTCTATCACTTCCATATTAGGGTCGGCTAGCGCAAGAAGCCCTCGAGTAGGTTTGCGCGAAATTCTATAACAATAAACACAGCAAATAAAGTGAGCAGATATTCCTATTCCAGAATCTCAAACTAATTTTGGTTGTACTGCCAATTGTAACGACCTGATCAAAGATCTGAAACACGATTAGATTGTTTCTCGGTCTGATCTTTTATTTACAAAATCCTCAGAAACAAATGTGGCGTAAAAACCACAACACAGGCTGAACAAAAAGATCCTCTCCTTGTTCTGAATCTGAATAATCCTAGAGGAAGTTATATGTAACAATATATAATCAACATTTAGCTTATATAGAGAGAGTAGTTCGATAGTGTTCGGTAAATACAAAATCAACTTGACAAATTATTTCACGAGCAGCCATTAAATCTTTATATATATATCTCAAGTACTGGTATAGAACCAAAACACATGTTTGAAATAATCGGTCAGAACACAACATCAAGGGGAAAAAAATCATGACAACTTGGAAACGCATGTTGAAGTAAACGTAGAACAACAAATACGTCTAATTTCGGCAGTCATTTTTCATGCATTCCTTAAGTAATTGAAATTGTCGTAATTTAAAGAAGCCATGTTGTGCACCATGTATTTTGTATATAAGGGTATGTATGTATATGTTGTGTACAATATTGTAATACTTTTTAATTCTTTACATTAAAATCCAATCAAATTTGCATTCTTACCTAAATTTCTTTACAAATGAATATAATAATCTTTATCTATGCCAACTCTCTATCAACAGTTAACCATTATCTATGTCACCGGTAGTCATCACATTTACATTGTAACTTCTCTCTCTATCAACAGTAACCATTATCTATGTCACCGGTAGTCATCACATTTACATTGTAGCTTCTCGCTCTATCAACAGTATAACCATTATCTATGTCATCGGTAGTCATCACATTTACATTGTAACTTCTCTCTCTATCAACAGTTAACCATTATCTATGTCATCGGTAGTCATCACATTTACATTGTAACTTCTCTCTCTCTATCAACAGTTAACCATTATCTATGTCATCGGTAATCATCACATTTACATTGTAGCTTCTCTCTCTATCAACAGAATACCATTATCTATGTCACCGGTAGTCATCACATTTACATTGTAACTTCTCTCTCTATCAACAGAATAACCATTATCTATGTCACCGGTACTCATCACATTTACATTGTAACTTCTCTCTCTCTATCAACAGTATAACCATTATCTATGTCACCGGTAGTCATCACATTTACATTGTAGCTTCTCGCTCTATCAACAGTATAACCATTATCTATGTCACCGGTAATCATCACATTTACATTATAACTTCTCTCTCTATCAACAGAATAACCATTATCTATGTCACCGGTAGTCATCACATTTACATTGTAGCTTCTCTCTCTATCAACAGTATAACCATTATCTGTCACCGGTAGTCATCACATTTACATTGTAGCTTCTGTCTCTATCAACAGTTAACCTTTATCAATGTTGCCCGTAATCATGACATGTACATTGTACATTGATAGGGAAAAGTAATTGATGATTATATATATAAAACGTAATCATGAAAATTGCACTGTATCCTTTCTTTATCACCAGAATAATTATTATCTATTACACGGAAAGTAATGACACTAACACTGTATCTTCTTTTGAGACAAAAAGTTAATAATTATCTACGTTGAGATATGTTTACCCTACTTTCAACAAATACCAGTATAATAAGATATATTGTAATACTTCTTTGAGCCGTTGGTATCTCCAATCAATCACACCCAGCATCCCATTCTGTGTCTCCAATAATTCACACCGAAGATCCCATTTTGTATCTCCAATAAGTCATGCCCAAAACTCTGTTTTGTGTCTTCAATAAGTCACCTACAATATTCCGTTGTGTGTCCTCAATAACTCACACCCAGGATCACATTCTGTGTCTCCAGTAAGTCATGCCAATATTTCATTCTGTTGCTCCAATAAGTCATGCCCAAGACTCTGTTCTGTGTCTCCAGTAAGTCACTTACAGTATTACGTTGTGTGTTTTCAGTAACTCACACCCAGGATCACATTCTGTGTCTCCAGTAACTCATACCAAAGACTGTTCTGTGCCTCCAGCAAGTCACCTACAGTATTACGTTGTGTGTTTTCAGTAACTCACACCCAGGATCACATTCTGTGTCTCCAGTAACTCATGCCAAAGACTGTTCTGTGTCTCCAGTAAGTCACCTACAGTATTACGTTGTGTGTTTTCAGTAACTCACACCCAGGATCACATTCTGTTGCTCCAATAAGTCATGCCCAAGACTCTGTTCTATGTCTCCAATAATTCATGCCAGGACTCCGTTCAGTGTCTTCAATAAATCATGCCAAGAACCTAGAGCCTGAATATTAAAAAAAAAGAGAATATATTTGTTGGTTGATAGAAGGGGAAGAATAAACAACATTTAATGTTTATTGAACAAGACCACTATAATTAAATAAAATACAAAAAAATTATAACCACTTGTTGTGAAGACTAAATCTCTACTGTTTTTTTCTAAATATGGTTATTATATTCTTTCTGTCCTACTGACAATTTATATGACATATTTTCCTTCTCCTGAACGGATCTCCGATTAAAGCGGTTTAACCTAAATTAAAATCTGGGCACTTTGCTCTGTTTATTCGTTCTTCTACCATTCAAATTAAATAGTTGATACCAAACACTATCTTAACTTTATATCCAGATCTGGTGGTTAATTCGATAAGAAAGTTAAAACGTGATTAAAAATAACTCAGTTAAAACACTGAACTAAAAAAGTTAAAAATATTAAAAGTTAAAAGGAAAAAAAATAGAGAGACAGAAACTCATTGGCAAAAAGAAAAAGAGTGGAAGAAATATATTTGAATAACACTATAATACACCCTATTGATAAACGTTGACTTAAATTAGATTTAAAGTCAGGAAAAACACTGACGAATGCAAACAGTGTCTGACTTGACAGTTCGACGAGCGTTACAAGAAATTACTTGTCTGTCCACGAACAGAGTAGACAGCTGAACATCTGTCATTCTTCACTGTATCTTCTAATTGGTTCCAATGTATATTACTGTCTTCTGACTGATTTCAAGAGGTGCATAGTTCTAAAAAAGAAAAACAACTCTTTTTCTCTGAAGTATCGTGAACTAACGTTAATTAGAAAACACGGAAAACGCTCACTGGATGTGCACGGCTTTAATATTCCTAACGAGTAACTTAAGGGAAAACTCGGCACAGAAAAGAAGCACTCAAATCTAGCTCATAAATTAGGTTGCACCCTCGTCTGAAGACGCACTGGATATGTGACATGAAAATAATTTGTAATCCCTTGGCTATTTAGATGTTTTATGTTAATTACTTTTATTCAATGTCCCAAGTGCCAAGACTCCCATTCACAACTGACGTGATTAATACAGTTTAAATGTCTAACGACATCTATCACAGATCAGAATCATTTGCCCTTTAAGGATCTAAATGGTTTTGATTAATTTTAAGGTGTTATATAATGGGGTAATCTTTCAAGTCACACAAGTAAATAGTCTAAGTAAAACAATTAAAAAATTAATGTTGTGTTGTTAATATTTAAATTTTTTCTGGTAAATTGAATGTTTCTATTGCTATGAGTTGTATCTTCATGCACGAAACACCCAGAATGTATTTATTACCCGGGGTCTCATATCAAAACATCCAAAATGGTTCTAATACTTCAAGTTTCATCTTAAAACCAGAGGCGTAAATAATGTTTATGTAATCCTGAGTTTCAGCTCCAAACACAAAACAACAAAAATGCTTCTTCTTCCAAGAGATTTATCTTCCAACACGAAACATCTAGAATTTGTTTAATGTCAGGATTTTCGTTTCCAAGCATGAAACAACAATAATGTTCTTATTGCCAGGAGTTTCATCTCCAAACACGACAATCAGCGTTTTTCTATTACCTGAAATATAATTTCCAAAACGAAACATCCAGAATGTCTGTACTTCCAAGCATTTAATATGTTTTTACTTTTTGGAGTCTAATATACAAACACAAAGGATTCAAAATGGTTATAATTCTCCGAGTTGCATCTCAAAATACAAAGCATCAAAAATATTTTAATGACTGTAATTTTATCTCAAAAGACGATACAGCCAAAATATTTCTACTGCCTTAAAGTGTCGTCTCAAAACACAAAACATCCAGAATATTTCTACTGCCCAGAGTTTCATCTCAAAACAAGAAACATCCATAATGTTTCTACTGCCTGGAGTGTCGTCTCAAAATACAAAACATCCAGAATATTTCTACTGCCCAGAGTTTCATCTCAAAACAAGAAACATCCGAAATGTTTCTACTACCCGAAGTTTCATCTCAAGAGACGAAATATTCAGAATATTTCTACTGCCCAGAGTTTCATCTCAAAACAAGAAACATCCGAAATGTTTCTACTGCCTGGAGTGTCGTCTCAAAACACGAAACATCCATAATGTTTCTACTGCCCAGAGTTTTATCTCAAAACACGAAACATCCATATTGTTTCTACTGCCTGGAGTGTCGTCTCAAAATACAAAACATCCAGAATATTTCTACTGCCCGGAGTGTCGTCTCAAAATTCAAAACATCCATAACATTTCTACTACCCGGAGTGCCGTCTCAAAACACGAAACATCCATAATGTTTCTACTGCCCAGAGTTTTATCTCAAAACACGAAACATCCATATTGTTTCTACTGCCTGGAGTGTCGTCTCAAAATACAAAACATCCAGAATATTTCTACTGCCCGGAGTGTCGTCTCAAATTCAAAACATCCATAATGTTTCTACTGCCTGGAGTGTCGTCTCAAAATACAAAACATCCAGAATATTTCTACTGCCCAGAGTTTCATCTCAAAACAAGAAACATCCGAAATGTTTCTACTGCCTGGAGTGTCGTCTCAAGAGACGAAATATTCAGAATATTTCTACTGCCCAGAGTTTCATCTCAAAACAAGAAACATCCGAAATGTTTCTACTGCCTGGAGTGTCGTCTCAAAACACGAAACATCCATAATGTTTCTACTGCCCAGAGTGTCGTCTCAAAATACAAAACATCCAGAACATTTCTACTACCCGGAGTGCCGTCTCAAAACACGAAACATCCATAATGTTTCTACTGCCCAGAGTTTTATCTCAAAACACGAAACATCCAGAATATTTCTACTGCCCAGAGTTTCATCTCCAAACAAGAAACATCCGAAATGTTTCTACTACGTAGAGTGTCGTCTCAAAATACAAAACATGCAGAACATTTCTATTGGCCAGAGTTTCATCTCAAGACAAGAAACATCCATAATGTTTCTACTGCCTGGAGTTTTATCTCAAGAGACGAAATATTCAGAATATTTCTACTACCCGGAGTTTCATCTCCTAACGCGAAACAATCGAAATGTTTCTATTACCTGGAGTTTCAGCTTCAAATATTCAACCAACAATTTGTCTTTCTTCAACCTAATGTGGCTATTAGTGACTGAGCAGGAAAGAAGCCTTGGTGTTTACAAAACAGTTTCTTTACGTAGTAATGAATACGTGTTCACAGCAAGTTGAAAATGGTCGTCCTTTGAAAAATCATTAAATTATCACGGGATAATTTATTTGAAGCTCGTTAATATTATCACAGACTTTAAACAAAGTGAACATGAAGATACAATCAGTAAAAGTTATAATGTCCTCAGAAACAGTAATTTTACATAAAAATTATGAAAAGTATTTGGAGAACCACTAAGCACATCCTATACACTAGATAACAGCAAAACAAAAAACTAGCAATTTTGAAAAACAAAGAAAATTACGTCTTCGTAAAAAAAAATAACATTAACAAAATAAAAATTAATGTAGATTAAATCAATAAGTCTTGATGTATCCTTTAAAGTAATCTATGTGACGCAGTAAAATAGATAAAGAGAACAAAACTTGGTATCTCCTTTAAACTAATCAATGTGACACAATAGAATAGATAAAGAAAACAAAACTTGGCATCTTCTTTAAACTAATCCCTATGACAGTAAAATAGGTAAAGAAAACAAAAATTTGATATATATTTTAAACTAATCCGTATGACACAGTAAAATAAATAAAGAAAACAAAACTTGGTATCTTCTTTAAACTAATCCCTATGACAGTAAAATAGATAAGGAAATCAAAACTTGGTGTCTTCTTTAAACTAATCCCTATGACAGTAAAATAGATAAGGAAATCAAAACTTGGTGTCTCCTTCAAAATAATATACGTGACAAAACAGATGACGTAAAACAAAACTTGAAATATTCTTCGGACGTATATATGTACAGCAAGACAAAAGGTTCGGACGTATATATGTACAGCAAGACAAAAGGTTCGGACGTATATAGGTTTGGACGTATATATGTACAGCAAGACAAAAGGTTCGGACGTATATATGTACAGCAAGACAAAAGGTTCGGACGTATATATGTACAGCAAGACAAAATCTCAAGAGAAACTTTTGTCATAATTTCGATTTTGAAAAATCTTCAGCGTGTTAGATGTGTATATGTGCATGTACTTTCTTGAATTGCAAACAAACATATATTTGCACATATCATGTGAATAAAACCATACACAAAAGCTATCCTAAGTCTTACTACTCGCGTCACCTTTTTTTTTTATCTTGGAAAACTTTCCATAAAGGTGTTTATTTTGTTATTTGTTTTTCATGTTTTCTACGCAACGGTTCCAAGCTGCAGGTAAAAAACAACAACAAAACTTTACATCTCTATAAAACCGTTTGTGAGTTTTTCTTCTAAATTATCTTCAGTGTTTATGTTTGTGTAAATTTCTATTTTTCTGCCAGTGAAACTTTTTCGATTCTTTTATTTTTTTTCATGTCCTAATATGAATTGCACGCGATTGCATTCTCAGTGTTTCAAAACCACCCTTAGGGAAGATGCTGCCATCTGTTGACTTAAGTAAAAACTTCCCCTCATTCTTTTTTTTTTCTTTTGCTTGGCGTGGCTTAATTGTTTACATGACCAAAATCAATTCAAGGTTGAAGTTCCACTGCCACAAAAACGCGATCCGCAATTTGAGGTCCTTGAGTGCGCTGTAAGATTTACAGCTAAATCCCACTGTTCGGTCAGGCAAGAGTAACCCGAGTATTCGTTTGGTTCTAAAGCTCATAGTAGTACCATAATAATTCAAACTTTTTCTTTAAAAATACTTGTTGTCATTTATCTCGTTTAGTCTTTAACAAATCCCTTTTACAATTTGTAGATGTGAGTTAGAAATATGGGTTCGAAGAAAAAACATAAATGTTTGTGAAGATGCTTCTGCCATCTATTGTTAAATATAATAAATATTAGCTTGAACAAGGAAGAAATATCTCGTGTTGGGGAAAGTAGGAATTATGGGTTACAGTATAAAATATTTTATGTCAACTTATTTCTGCCTTTTGCGAAGTTAAAGTGGGAACCGCTAGCAAGAGAAAAACATGAACTGTTTCCTTTGGACCATTCTGGCCTGATGCTCTCATTATTAATATTTTCAAACAATGGCTTATTCATCATAAAGCGTGACGAGTGAGCAACCGACCTCCCCCTCCTCGGAGATATCGAAAAATAAAGAGTAGCAATTTTGTAGCGACTGGTTCACTCTTTATTAGTAATAAAGTATACTCCGACACAATGACGTAGATCTATGTACTGAGATCGGACGTGATGATCAGATTCTCTATGTTTATATTCGTGATACCATTATTATATGGTACCCAACTTTATCCACTGTGTGTTGTTGTACTGAGATCAGACGTGAGGATTAGATTCCATTTGTTTATATTCGTGATACCATTATTATATGGTACCCGACTTTATCCACTGTGTTTTGTTGTACTGAGATCAGACGTGAGGATTAGATTCCATTTGTTTATATTCGTGATACCATTATTATATGGTACCCGACTTTATCCATTGTGTGTTGTAATAATACGGAGGGTTTCAGTCTATGCACTGACAAAAATTTGTGCTGATTTGATTTTGTTTATCAAACATTTATAAAAGTGAGCACCCCCCCCCCCTGGAAGATCCTGGATACGTCCCTGTTCAAATATATGTATTACAAATTTCTTTTTGTCTTTCTTTCTTTGAACCATCATAAAGTGCTGAGATAGAGGTACATTCTCTTTATGTGTCTCTCCTATAAGAATGGTAATTAATCCCTTTGCAGTTCTCTCTGATTGGTACAACTGTTAATCCTGCATGTGTGTTATTTGTGTTTGTTTTTCTGAGAAAAATGGTTAATACTTCCTTCGATCCTCCTCCTCCTTCACAGCTTCCGAAGTGCATTGCTTTGTGTACTTGTTGATCTTGTTTAAATATTTCTGTAAATGTCCATCTGCACAAATGTTTTAGAAGTAGGTGTTTTTTATTTAGTCCTTTTTTTTAATCACCCGATGAGGCCCATCTAGTCCAAGCTGAGGGTTACCTGCTTCCAACGAGCACAGCCATTTTCTGTTTTGAGGATTATACTGACTGCATATGCTTCATACTGCTACTTCTCTCTATCGTCTATACCCCTTAGAAGTAGAAAAACAAATTTAACATACTTTAATTAATAGTCGAAGGATGGTTCGTTGGAAGTAGTACAATTTTCTTCTAGTAGTTATTTCTTGGTGTGAACAGTATGGTGCATCTTTATCACAAGGTTTTCAATAGCAATTGTTCCTTGGTGTGAAGAGTATGGTGCATATTTATCACAAGGTTTTCGATAGTCGTTATTTCTTGGTTTGAACAGTGTGGTGCATCTTTATCACAAGGTTTTCAATAGCAATTGTTCCTTGGTGTGAACAGTATGGTGCATCTTTATCACAAGGTTTTCAACAGCAGTTGTTCCTTGGTGTGAACAGTATGGTGCATCTTTATCACAAGGTTTTCAACAGCAGTTGTTCCTTGGTGTGAACAGTATGGTGCATCTTTATCATAAGGTTTTCAATAGCAGTTGTCCTTGGTGTGAACAGTATGGTGCATCTTTATCACAAGGTTTCCGATACTAGTTATTTCTTGGTGTGAACAGTATGGTGCATCTTTATCACAAGGTTTTCGATAGTAGTTATTCTTGGTGTGAACAGTATGGTGCATCTTTATCACAAGGTTTTCGATACTAGTTATTTCTTGGTGTGAACAGTATAGTGCATCTTTATTACAAGGTTTTCGATACTAGTTATTTCTTGGTGTGAACAGTATGGTGCATCTTTATCACAAGGTTTTCTAGAATAATGTAGTTAAATAAACTAAATAATCTATGCTAGTGACTTTCATATCATATACTAACAACACGTAATCAACATATCTGATAATATCATAGGGTGGAACACAACATTTGGAAAAACTTAGGTTAAAATTCATCATGCAAATCGAAGTTCGCCATTTCAAAACAACACATACAGATATATTTGTATATATAATTACATATATTTTTAAAACATTCAACTACTTAGAATCACGACCTCCATAATGTATGATTGATAAGATTATATAATCATTAAGATGGTGTATAAAACATTTGTTTATATTTCGTTTTGTTTTTTAAGGCTACTCGAAGGTTATCTGCACTAGCCGTCTCTAATTTTGGAGAGACAGACTAGAAGAAAGGCAGCTACTAAACTCCACTCATCTCCATCTCTTGGGCTACTCTTTACCAACGAATAGTGGAAATGACGGTGAAATTATAACACCTCACGCCCTCTAGTGACTCATCGATGAGCCTGCGTGTTTACAACACAAAAAATCAAATTTCGATACCAGTGTTGGGCAAAGCACAGATAGCCCATTGTGTAGCTTTGTGCTTAAACCGCACCAACCAACACTACTCTCACGGTTGAAAGGTCGAGCTTGGTCGGTAACGAGATCTGAACCCGCGACCCTGAGGTTGCGAGTTGAGTGCCCTAACTACCAGGCCGTAAAAAACAAAAGAAACATTACAACCCGAAAAGAGCTTGGTGTGTGTATGACACAACTTCTGTTACACACAGCTGTCACATTGTACTAAATAATTATTCAGTCGTTTCCATTTTCTCTCCTTGAGGGCGCTTCTGTTATATCAATCTCTACCGTACTTTGAAAGACACATTATTTTACTTTCCTAGTGATGTAAAGTATTTAACGATTCATGCTTTTGTGTGTAAGGATACATCTTCAAATCTTTAGCTTCTGATTTTACCATTCTCTTACCATCTCCGAAGCAAAGTGTCAGACAGTATTTTTGTTTGTGTTTTTTACATGAAGAGATATCGAAAATCCAGATCAATCATTGAATTAACGGTTTTCTTTATTCTGAAACATTTGATACGTATTTGTTCATTCTGTATTTTTAATTTTTTTAGTATATTTTATTAAAAACATTTATTTAAATCCTTATATATTAAATTTAAAACTACCCTGTTGTAAAGTTTTTAAAAGAAAAACAATGGTTAATGATAGATAACAAATGTTTAAGAAATGAGACGTACAGTAAATTATTGATAAAATGTTTTACTGTATTTTAAAATTGGGAACAGTTTCATTTTTAAATATTGATTGTGTACCATTGAACATTGGTTTTCATTTTAACATCTGTATTATTTATAATCGTTATGTATATGTGTGTGTGTTCAGTTAATTATCAGAACGTAGTATACAATAATGTTATTGAATAAATGTTTTTATAATGCTAAATAAAAGTGTTCGTCGTTCAGAAAATAGTAACAATATCGCTTGGGTTAAGAATTCATACTCTACAAAATGAATCGTTTCTAGTAACTGTTTATACCTTAACATGTTTATATGATTATGACATTTATAGTCTGTTTAAAATTAATTATTGGGTTTGTTGATAACTAGATACTTGGAATTCATGTTAAAATGTTTTAAGTAATTTTGCATTTTGTAATTATTTATATATATTGTGGACAGATGGCAGTATGTGTATTAAAAATTTCAGTTCATTTTGTTTGTTGTTAAGCTACACAATAGTCTATCTGTGCTCCACTCACCGCAGGTACCACATACCAGTTTCTAGCGTTATAAGCCCTCAGACTTACCGCTGAACCATCAAGGGGAGGGGTGCTACAACTCGGATTTATACATGCAGTGTATTTATTTGTGTTTAAATTTAATGGCAGAACTACTAATGTTATATGCCGCAGTCCCTATATTTGAATTACTGATCAGAAAGAATGCAGCCAGTCAGAAGCACCCTACCACCCACCACCTACATTAAGGAATTAAGTGTCATTCTTTTAAGCACTAAAGTGTGTGTGGGTGTGGGTGTTTTGTTGTTGTTGTGTTTTGTTGCTGTTGTTGTTGTTTTTATATGTCTTGTTGTTGTTGTTGTTTGTGTTTTTTTGTGTTTTGTTGTGTTTTTGTTGTTGTTTGTGTGTGTGTGTGTGTTTTGTTGTTGTTGGGCTATCTGTGCTCTGCCCACCACGGGTATCGAAACCCGGTTTGTAGCATTTAGTGTATTAATCTTATTTCTCTCTTTACTGTCGTGAGTTAGGAACTGGTGACATTTGCTAATTAATCACTTTTCGGAAAACTACGTGATTTGATACAACTTTTGTTATAGTATATGATGGGTAAATTCGTTCTTTAACGTCATTATTGTTGCGTATCGTAATTCATGTAATGCCATTACGAACAACGCCATCTCGAAACGAACGTTAGTATGAACGTGCGCGGGAGAATATTTTAAGTTACGTGTATATTTTTCCTTTTAATGGAGCTATATTTCTTTGCTTACATGACGATATATTTGTTCCCAATCAATGATGAGCTAACGTTTGTCGACGCGTTGTGACTTATAAACGCGTCTGTCTTTAAGTCCATATAATGATTTTACGTGATTGATGCCGACGTATAAGCTTACTGCTAGTATTTGTTTCAAACTTGAAACACTCGTTCTTGAATGGTAAAAAATGGAATGCTGACATTTCTGAAATGGGACAGTTCGGGCGCATTTTTATTTTTTTTAACATAATTAACCCTCAAATTATCAACTTTTTTATTCTTGTTACTGTGGTTGAAAAACATTTTTAACTGTCACAACATTCAGTATGAAAAACTGATTCAAACGACTGACTAAAACCACTCGTTTTCTATCTAAAATAAATATGAAAAATTCCAGCATTAATTAATGGAATTAATTGCATTATTAATGGTTTTTTTGTGTTTTGTTTTTTTAAAAGCCATGTGTGTCTTATGTTATTACGGGAGATTTGGTGCCTAAATTATTTAGAAAAATGTGTTTGAAAATGTAATGGGATCCATCAGTAATCCTAGGGTTAAATTGGTGGAATTCAAAAGCTTTGAAATGATGTAAAAATCAGATCACACTTGAAGTTTTTTTTTTTGTGTGAACTTCTTGCAACAAATTAAACACTGCAAAAGAAAAGCAGTTACTTTGACGGAATAAATTTCCAAGAAAGTTTTTTATTTGTTAGATTTTTTTTCTGCCAAACATATAGTCGTTAGTTAATGATCATCAACGAAATAATGACGAGAAAATGTTTTTATTCAGTCGGTTTTAAAAAACGCTTTTACTAAAAACTGATGTAGGCCTGATGCTCCTTTTTTCTAGTCTTTTTAAAAAGAATTTTGAACAAAACATAAGAACGTGCTGCAGTTTCTTAGACAGACAAAGAGAGAATTTTATAAGGATATAAAAAATATTCGATATTATTCCAAAACCCACGTTTCATGAGAGGAGGTACATATAAAAATGCAACACATGGACTGAGCGGCCAAATTAGAGACCCCAAGGTTCGAACATAATCATTCATAATTTAAAACTGCTAACCAAAAGATGGGGGAACCAGTCAGCAGTACCCACCGTCTACATGACTACTTGTAGCTGAACAGCAGGTTTAATTGCCACTTTTAAAACGTGCCCACAGCTGAAAGTTCGAGGTTTATTCACTAGCACATCTAGGTCTTGAACCTAGACATACTAGTTACAATGGCTCGCTCAGCTTGATTTATGTTAGAAAAAACAGCTGGGATGTCTTTCTAAGATTCTTAGCTAACGCATGGTATTTAGTGACAGTTAGGGAACATATTCTATTATTGATGTAACTAGTGCTCTCATAAGAGTGTCTAAACATTACGAAACGCGTTGTTAATAATGGCTTGAAGTCTCTTGTTAAAGCACGGTATGCGTGAGAACCATTCAAATGTATTACTAATCAGAAAAGTAGATCTTACGTTCTGGGTTTTGTTTTATTAACCAGTCATCAAGTTCTCTTTAAAACTTTGGTAAGAGCCAATAAAATGTATCATTAATATTCATTTCAGAAGAATTGATTAACTTCTGTAACTCAATAAAACGAACGACTGTCACTAAAAGATTCGTTAGTTGTCCTCCAGCGTTTGTTTTGTTTATTGTTTAAAACGTTAATATTAAAGGAGACGTCCAGATAATTTTCGTGTTAAATCTTTACGATTTCGTATTGGCTGATATAGTTATATTTTCTTAAACGAGGGTTAAAAAGCTCACGCTCATTTGCTTATCCTGTTATTAGACCAGAAACTTTAATATCCCTGTATCGTATCCCGTTTATTCTATAGTTGATAGTTAACGGTTCTTTCAAGTCGCTAAAAATGCAGTATTCACTCTCCTATCTGTTTAAATATTGGTCTCTCTGATTAAAGGCTAAAACCACAAGTTTCACTTCAGAAATATAACGTGACATATTGGTAATTATTATCTAGAAATAATTGTTTATATCGTGTCTTCCAGGTATTTAACACTGTGCACCGTATCATATCTATTGAGAATACTGGTGGTAGGTTTATCTTGTTGTTAATTTTCCAGGTATTTAACACTGTGCACCGTATCATATCTACTAAGAATACTGGTGGTAGGTTTATCTTGCTGTTAATTTCCCAGGTATTTAACACTGTGCACCGTATCATATCTACTAAGAATACTGGTGGTAGGTTTATCTTGCTGTTAATTTTCCAGGTATTTAACACCCTGTGTTTTATCATGTCTACTGAGAATAGTGGTGGTAGGTTTATCTTGCTGTTAATTTTCCAGGTATTTTACACTGTGCACCGTATCATATCTACTGAGAATACTGGTGATAGGTTTATCTTGTTGTTAATTTTCCAGGTATTTAACACTGTGCACCGTATCATATCTACTGAGAATACTGGTGGTAGGTTTATCTTGTTGTTAATTTTCCAGGTATTTAACACCCTGTGCTTTATCATGTCTACTGAGAATACTGGTAAGACATTTGTTTGTTTGTTTTGTTGTTAACCACAAATCTACATGATGGGCAATCTGTTCTGTGCCAATGGCTGAGATCGAACCCCAAATGTTAAGGTTATAAGCTGTTAAGCTTACCACTAAAGTATCTGGGGGCATTGGTGAGAAAATTTTCAACACAATAACTAAGATCTAAAGCTGAAAATATGTGCCTCAAAAAAGTTAAAAAAGAAAAGACCATAAAGCATTTACTAGAAAAGATAGTGCTTCACCAATTTATATACTCCACTAACCGTGGATTATTATTCCAATGTTAATAGCATGCCTAATGGTACAGAGACCATACGCAACGCTTATCTTGTCATGGTATATATTGTTGTATATACCAATATTTTGTAAAGTCTTTCAGTCATCTCAGTGGGGAATCCTTAATGATATATTACTCTGCGAGATTAGTCAGTCGTCCCTTTTTTTTCTTTTCAATTTTTTAAGAAGTGGTTTTATGTTTGATGTGAGTACATTCTAGTGAAACGAATGGGCGGTATTACGCGAAATCGAACACTGTATCTACAAAGCTGAATGAAATGAGTCTGCGCATATCGCGAAGTGGTACCTAAGCCTAACGTGATTGATTATGTGTCACAAGAAAACATACTATCGTTCACTTACTTCATCAAAGGCACACAAAAGAAAACTCGCATAAAGATGGCATACATTCCATATAAGGTTATATAACTTTTTGTTTCTTTAACTTGAAACAATGTGAGAAAGTTTGTAATAAAATGTTTGTAAAGTATTCCTCGTGTGCATGCATACATACATACAAGCATACCTCTTTAAAGCATACATGTTTTCTGTAAACATATATATGTCTAAACCTAACAGGAACATTTCAAAAACAAGCGTTAAAATTTCTTTTTTTTTCCAAGCATTAAACTTCTTAGCTTAGCTGGTTATTTTCTTTTTCACAAGATCTGCCTAAAACGTTTTCCACATTTCAAATATTATTTTACACACACACACAAGGAAAATATATGAACTACTTTGTTGTTCTATTTCTATTACGTTTGACTTAAGGTGAAGAATATTCAATACTCTTAAAGAATAAAACAAAGCGTGAAAATCAAGACGAATTTTCATTTATAAGTTCCTATAACAACTCGCTGGGTTAAAAAAGAGTACAGTTTTAATAATAAATAGGTATATACATTCATATTACGTTAGCCCCCCAGTGGCACAGCGGTATGTCTGCGGAGTTACAACGGTAGAATCCGGGTATCGATACCCGTGATGGGCAGAGCACAGATAGCCCATTGTGTAGCTTTATGCTTAACTACAAAACAAACATATTACGTTAAAACAACATGTGCTTTTTTTTATATGTGTATTTATTATCCTTTCGAGTTTTTGTTGCAGCTGTGTAAATTCTTGCACAAGATGTAGGCGTATGTTTTAAAACCACACCAGTATTTATGTGCAAATTGAAAATATGTTTCTGCTACATATATTTTTACCAAGTATGTTGTTTTTTTTCTGTGTTCGTAGAAAATATGGTTCTGCTCTATATCTGTACAAAGTTGGTTTCTGCTCTATATCTGTACAAAGTTGGTTTCTGCTCTATATCTGTACAAAGTTGGTTTCTGCTCTATATCTGTACAAAGTTGGTTTCTGCTCTATATCTGTACAAAGTTGGTTTCTGCTCTATATCTGTACAAAGTTGGTTTCTGCTCTATATCTGTACAAAGTTGGTTTCTGCTCTATATCTGTACAAAGTTGGTTTCTGCTCTATATTTTTACAATATAATTTCTGCTATAGATTTTTATGAAATATATTTCTCCTTTATATTTTTACATTTTTCGCTCTGTCTATATAACTCTTGCTTTTGAAGCAAGTAAAAGAATGTGGTGTTTTTACTTCGTGTTCAAGTGCTATATTTTCATACTTATATATTCCTAGATAACTCGGAATGTCAGAAACTAACACATATGAAGCAAGTAAAAGAATGTGGTGTTTTTACTTCGTGTTCAAGTGCTGTATTTTCATACTTATATATTCCTAGATAACTCGGAATGTCAGAAACTAACACATAAAAGGTGCCACTTCCGAGCCTAATTAATTGTCAGATTTGGTATTAACCTTAACAATTATGAAACAGTCTTAATAAAAGTCCTTCAGAACCGTATGTCTTTCTTTTGCACGGTTGAATCACCTTATAAATTATGCTGTGTTTTCTTAATATCATGGGCGTCACTAGGGTGGGTCGTCAGGTGCGAAAGATCTTCCCCCACCATTATGAACCCCAACTGCAATTTGATAGTGATGAAAATTAAATCTAGTGCCGCAAAAATTAGCTTTATAATTTCATATTCACTACCTCTTTCATCTGATGATCTGTTTCTTCGATCTGACACGAACCTTGCTATGAACCGTATGCTCTACTGCTACTTTCTTAAGGCTTACATAGGCCTACATGTTTTATTGATTTCAGAAACGAGCCCCCCCCCCCCAAAAAAAAAAAATCCTGGCGACGCCCATGAATACTGCTATGAAACTTGTAAATTCACTGGTTTCATGTCAGTAATTTTAATGGCATGATTTATTTAGGTCTAAACTCACTGTGGTAAGAAGGCCGAACCAGTTAAGTTGTTTATTATTGACCAAATTTTAATTTATTCAAATAGGGTTTTGTTTGTTGGTTGTTGTATATTAACAGCGCTGATTTGCTCTGCTATTATACAAATCTGTTATTTATTGTCAAATTCCATGTGTTGAACTAAGAGAAGTGTTATATCAGTCCTGGCTGAATTTCTGCCCGTTTTACCTCTGTTTAGAATGTCACGCGCTCTTAAAAGAAACAAATTGATTCATAATCAAATACTTTGATTATGACTCAGTATCTTTTCTCGCAATACATGGCCAGATTATTGAGTGTTTAATTACGAATCAGTTTGTTCTCTTGTGATACACGGCCAGATTATTGACACTCAATAATCTGGCCGTGTATCACAAGAGAACAAACTGATTCGTAATCAAACACTCAATAATCTGACCGAGTATTAAAAGAAAAGACCCTAGTGGCACAGCGGTATGTCTGCGGACTTACAGCGCTAGAATCCGGGTTTCGATACTCGTGGTGGGCAGAGCACAGATAGCCGATTGTGTAGCTTTGTGCTTAATTACAAACAAACAAACAATTAAAAGAAAACAAATTGATTCATAACTCAGTAATCTAGCCGTGTATAACAAGAGAACAAATTGATTCATAATTAAATACTCAACAGTCTGGCTGTGTTTTACAAGAAATCAAACTGAGTAATAATTAAACATTCAATAGTATGGTCGTGTCTTATAGTTAAAAATTTAATAATTTGGCTGTGTATTGCAACAGAACAAGTTGACTCATAATTAAACACTAAATAATCTGACCATGTATTACAAGAAAACAAACTGTAATTGAATTACACATTAACATGTTACTCTAGTTAAAATTATGAACATCTACGTTTGAATTAGTATTTTCAGATTACCAACTTGAAGTTGCTATACATTATCATTAGGAATTAAAAATAAAAATAAAAACATTTATAATTCGTTGGAATCCTTGTTGCCAGATGAAATTGCTTCAAACTTAAAACTGGTATTGATCGGGCTGGTTGGTTTTGTGTTTCTGTTGGTCCTATGTGATACTTTCTGCTTATATTAATTCTATATAGTATGTTGTGTTTGTACTAGTTTTATGTTTTTGTTATTTATACAAATAATTAAAAAAAGTTTGCAAAAAATTTGGTATGATGTGGGGATGGCAATGCCAAAAAGTACAGTAACAAAGTTGAATGAATACACAAAACCACACAAAAATCACTATATAAGTAGCCAAATCTTTCCAAAAATAGCTTTTATTTGAAACAAAATATTAAATTCCCGTCAGTTTCATGAGTTCAGGTTTGAATAAAAGCATTTAAACTGGATAGTTCTATACAGTCTTACAGTGGCAAATAAACATAAGCTTGTAGGTTTGACTCAGTACCTACCGGCTACTTATGTAGGGATTTTTGTGTGGTATGGTGTATTCATCCCTACCTAGTTTCTGTATTTTTTGGCATTGTCATCTCTACATAATACTTACTTTTTGCTAAAACATTATTACTTGTTTTCCCCCTTTTCTTAAACAATGTCGTTGAAGTAGGTTGATAAGTGAACATTTGTTTTATTTTGATAATTCAATGGTAATATATATATATATTGTTAATATCATATCCGTTTTGTCAGTTTCTCTATTTTTGGATTACATTGGGGGCCAGTGAAGCTGAAATGTTTCCTCTAGAACGGTTGAAGTACCCAGAAGTGCTGGAGTGACGTTAAATAGATATTTACAGAACCCACGCCTTCTAACTTCACCCTAACTCAATGCATGAGCATACAATCAACTTCACCACATGCTAGGGTGACGTCAATTAACAGGGAAGACATCATACAGATCCCAATCCATGAAGTATAATACCACGCATACACACACACGGTTATCAGGCTTGGTCCCACTGCAACTTTGAAGAAAAGCAGACCGACGTAACTTAAAAAATAAAAATGTAGAACTACCATACGTTATTGTTGAGCTGCTCTTAGCATGATTGAAATGCTCAACAATTACTTTTCGCGGTGGGCGGTATAAGTAGCTCAGAACTTTGGCTCTGAGTGGAACCAAGAGTGCAACACAATTAACTTTTTTAAAGTCCATGAAATAATTTAAACTTATAGATTAACTTAAACTTTTCCCGTCACTGGGGACAGGTAGTTTTGCTTGTATGCTTATAAACTGAACTCACTGCTAAGTAATAGTTTTTATTTTTGTTATTTTCTCACAAAAATACGTGTGGTGGAAGAACAGCATAATATTACTGTTATACAAGCTGTGAAACACTTGGTAATGGCAATTAGGTGCTCAAATAAGGCTAAAACTCAACTTTAGCAGTTATTTGTAAGAATCATAGAGTAACAGATTGAATGCGGCAGCCATTATTTTCACGGTCCATCCCTCCATACTAAGCACTACTGTGTTTAGTGACATAGTACTTTATGGTCATATTAATGTAATATAATACTTTGTGCTTATATTGATTATATATAGTAGTACTTAGTGCTTATATTTATTATATATAGTAGTACTTAGTGTTTATGTTTATTATATATAGTAATACTTAGTGCTTATATTTATTATATATAATACTTTGTGCTTATATTAATTAGATTTGTTTATTTGTAGTTAAGCACAAAGCTACATAAAGGAATATCCGTGCTCTGCTCACCACGGGTATCAAATCCGGTTTCTAGCGCTGTGCCACTGGGGGGGGGGGGGCGCATTAATTATATGTAGTACTTTGCGCTTATATTAATTTTATGTAATACTTTGTGCTCATATCAATTTTATGTAATACTTTGTGCTCATATCAATTTTATGTAATACTTTGTGCTAAAGTTACTACTTCGTGTTTATGGTAAGTCTAAATAGTAAGTATTCTGTGGTTATTTTATAAAAGTAACACAAACTTCTCTCAGTTTCTGTATCAAATTACAAATTTTACGAATAAGCTGTAATGCTGTCGTATGTTGAAAAGAAGAAGAAATATAAACGTATAGGTTCACTTAGTTAATAAGTCATTAACCGGGCTTCATAAGTAGAGATGTAAATGAAGCTCCATTGTTTCTTGGTAGTGAAACTGTCCAGAACTTGAGTTCTATTAGAGTGAGAAGAAATGAGTCTTGGACAACAGCTTTCCTACAGAAGAGATATAACTTAATGTTCGTATTGGGAACACTTGATTTCCCATCATTAATCTTGTTCTGTGTATTTCGCAGAGATAATAATGTATGTGAAAAAAAAATGTACTAGACATCTTCGAATTACAAAAATTCACACATGTCTTCCTTAAATGAGTCAATTGTAAACTATTCTCAATAACAATATAAGGATAATTATGTTCAGTAATACTTTATCCTTTGTTGTGCAAACTATGTAGATGATAAGTAGGAAAGAAGTAAATATCCTTTCACTGGAGAAAATTGATATCGAAAGTAACCGTTATATATATATATCACAGATGACTAATATCCACAATAATACTGTAACTAGAGTGGAGAAGGAGTAGGATAGGAAGGACATAAAAACTAATATTCATAATATAATATTCTTTACCTAAGAGAACTGATATCAACAATACTACAGTTGATGTTTCTGTAAAAAAAGAAGTAGGAGAAGAAAAATGTCCTTCAACTGGAGAGGAGTCATATCAACAATATTACTGTTTTTATTCCTTTAAAGGAGTAGGAGAGAAAGAGATGTCATTCAACTGGAGAGGAGTCATATCAGCAATATTACTGTTTTTATTCCTATAAAGGAGTAGGAGAGAAAGAAATGTCATTCAACTGGAGAGGAGTCATATCAGCAATATTACTGTTTTTATTCCTATAAAGGAGTAGGAGAGAAAGAAATGTCATTCAACTGGAGAGGAGTCGTATCAACAATTATACTATGGTTTATTTTCGTAAAAAAGTTTGAGTATGAAACTTCGTTTCACTTGATAGAACTGATAAACAATATTATTGTTGTTTATCTATGTATGTTTGTTTGTTTGTTTATTTTGAATTTATGCACAAAGCTACACAAGGGACTGTCTGTGCTCTGCTCACCACGGGTATAGAAACCCGGTTTCTATTTATCTATGTAAAGCAGTAATCGAGTTATTTGTTAGTTGTTTCGTTGTTAAGCATAAAGCTACATAATGGGCTACCTGTGCTCTGCCCGCTGATATCGAAACCCGATTTTAACGCTATAAGCCATCAGACTTACTGCTGACCCATCTGGTGGCAGAAAGAGTATGAGAAGAAATAATGTCCTTCTACCGCAGAGAAGTCATATCAACAATATTATTTCTAAAAAAGGAGTAGGAGAATAAGAAATATCCATACACTAGAGGGCAAAAGGACCATCCAGAAACAGACCTGAAATAAGTCGTACCCTAGCTATGGTAAGCAAAATGCAAAGTCTTGTAACAGGTGAGAATCCATAAAGGTAAGTGACAAAAGCCAAATACGTGTTACAGGCAGTAGTATTGAACCTAATCAAGAAAGATCTCCGTCTGGAAATGTTATACAAGCCGCTTGCTTCCACAACATATCTGTTCTACCGTCCACACCTCAAGCAGCTGGAGAATAAACGGGTGTTAATACTAATCCATACGAAGACATGCTAGTCAAACCATCTGACACAGCACCGATGGATTTCTTTGCGATCGGGTTGTTCAAACCGGGGGCTGGGAAACTGTCGTCTTCGTACACTATATGTATTGTGGAAAACATGAATGGAAAAGTGGTGCGCTTTATACATGTTAGCTTTCTACCGAACGTAGCAGCATGGACTGTACGACGTCCGGAACAGTTTTGAAATGAAGACTCAGTAATTCAATTATGTAATAATTGACATTTGAAGAGTTGTCAAAAATGTACAATAACAATTAATAATAAGCAGTCTTAACTATTGGTAACAGGCAATCTTAAATCATATGTTGGGTACCCCAATATTAGCGGTGTTTTCGGCCCTTAGCCAAAGATAACCTGAAGAGATTGGTCCTGTTGAGCAATATTATCAAGCACTGAAGCAGAAATGTCATAGGTAACGCTTCTTAACATGTCTATCATATATGGATAGTTTATTTATTACTGTTTAAGAAATTTAATGTTTAAATATGAAATATAATTAATACTATACATAATTGAAATATATACTGAATTAGTTAAATTTTAAATTTGATAGTCGATTCAGGGCTTTAAGAATATATCAACATTCATGCCTATTTTTATCTGTGAGAAATTATATTTTACTCTGCGCGCTACACCCAACCAATATGTGTTATCTGTCATTTGTAAATTACACTGAAAGATTGCGATTCATGAATTCGATATTAATTTCGTACCTGATATGCGCTCTAAGCAAATTAGGAATCTTTAAAGTATTCTATAATGCATCGTTACCTTCAGAACAATACAAGTTTATATATTTTTGTACTATCCAGATATAAATCATTCGCTCTCTCTTTTATATTTGGCTGATTTCAGATAAATCTAATTTGACTTTAAACAGATTCTGCTAAAACAAGAAAAAAAACAACAACATTAAACTAGGGATTAATATCATCTTCTTAATTAACCAACTGTAGATTACAATTTGCTATTCATAATGCACAAGCGTATAACGGTGTAAGTCAACGGTTCTTTAACCGCATATTTTAGCTATATATTTCACTCTTCCCTTTACCCTTACTCCCCCCGGTGGCTCAACGTCAAGCTTGAGAGCTTATAAGGTTAAAATGTGGGGATCGATTGCTACGGTGGACAGAGCACAGATAACCACTATGCTGCTGTTTAACAACAAGCAAAGCTCTTCCGTTTACTTCAATTCACGTTATTTTCTAAATCATAATTAGCATTTCTTTCACGTATAATAATGAGTTCCCACATACAAGAAATTTCTGAACTTAATTAATTTTCTGGAACCAATTTATTTATATTATTATTATCATTTTGTGTGTTTCATCATTTTTACCTCCCATTTAATTTTTGCTTATTCATTACTTTTGTTTTTTTATTCCATGTTGTCCTCCAGTAAGTTTACGAACTTACAACGCTAGCATCCGAGGTTTGATCCTCCACAATGAACACAACTGATAGCCTAATTTGGTGTTGCGATAAAAAAGCAAACATTTTATGCTTGATTATTCAATACTCTACCTTTCATTTCAAGTTCGATTTATTAGCAATTTTAATTGTTTTATTTGAATGTTTAGCGGTTTTACTTTTCGTTTGAAGTCAGATGATTCATTACTCACATCAGTCATTTCATGTTCCTCCAGTTCTAGGATTATTTGATTTTTAAATTTCTCCTGATCCTCCTGTATAAAGCACTGTATTAACTTCTTCAGCAGTCTTCATCGCTCTTTACAATGAACTCCCTATCCTCTTGTCAATAATAATGTTTCACTGTTTAATATATGATGCTGCTTTATTAGTCTTATAATGAACTCCCTATTTTCTTGTAAATAATAATGTTTCACACTAATAAAGCAGCATCATATATTAAACATTTATAATGAACACCCTATCCTCTTGTAAATAATAATGTTTCACACTAATAAAGCAGCATCATATATTAAACATTTATAATGAACACCCTATCCTCTTGTAAATAATAATGTTTCACACTAATAAAGCAGCATCATATATTAAACATTTAAATCAATATCTAATCATGTTTGTTTCTCCACTTCCGCTCTCACACACTTCCTGACGCTATACTTCTTGATAGATTGTTTCCTACGTACAGCAGGTTCATTCAGTTTTTATTCAACAGAATTATATGAACCACCAAAGTTCAATACGTTAACCCTAAACTTAAAAAAAAAACATGATGTGTTTTAATTAAAGTTGTAAATATAAACACACACACGCATATATATATAAACCAAGCAAATTTCTTTACTTGCAACTTAGCCCTAATTGTTTCCATCATTTTTGTGACTAAAGACTGTAAAAAACCTGATATTAACATATAGTGTTTCGATTCAAGAGTGATTAGTTATTTAATTTCTAAAACTTTCTAGACAAACTGACTTGTACAAACATTCAGAACCTACCGACCGTGAATGCCTGTATAATTACAGGTTATTTATGGTTTCCGCCTGTAACAGTATGAGGTAATATCAAAGTTGTTCACGTTCCTATAAACAAACGTTTCGTATAACTTATCGCCTGAAAAGAATTCAATGAACTCCGTCCTTAAAGAAAGTTTTCTATAGTGCCATCTATTTCTCTTAATGAGATAGATAGATAGTTGGATGGATAAATAGATATAAGGATCGATGGGTGGATAGACAGAAAGATATTTATAAATTTTCTGTTACTATCAAAGTCATTCATTTTTTACAAGTTGTCCAGAATAGAAATACGATATTAACTTTGACTGTGAATTATTTATCTCTGGATAAAACACTAGCACTAAAATACTTCAACACTAATCTAAAAGTGATAACCATGTTTGTTATTTCAAATCACAAAAGGATAAAATGTAAAGTTACAATTAGCAAGTGGACCTATATATAATCTCACATGTAATTTCAAAATATGTCTTAACAAAGAAACAGATAGATAGATAACATTCTTTTATAAACGCGGGTGAGTGCATTTTTGGTCTGGGCTGTGTTTTGCTTCGTATAGGCTTCTGAACTGTATAATTTATGTGAGTTTCTAAAATCCATAATACCTGTTCATATAACTGTACACACACTCATCTAGGCGTAACTTGCGTCAGGTATGTACGGTCGACGCCCCTCCAGATAGCTTTATTTAACAAAGAAATTCTACATCTGTTGTCAGTGTATCAGATAAGCTGAAGATTTCGGTGGTGTTTACACGCGGAAATTCTCGGTGAATGTAAACAAAAACATCAAGGAGTCTACTTTTTGTTTTCTTTGACTGACGAATAATCTGAATGGTTAATTATACTTTACGTACGCTCCCTAGTATCAGAGAAACATCAAATATTGATTTATTTTATAAATAATTAACTAGAGCCACACCTACAGGTACATATGCGCCTTTAGTGGATGGTTGAATATCAGATCACTATGTATATATATTTATACAGACTGACGATACAGACTATGGCATTATTATACATGGTGGCCCAATAGTGACTCAGGAACATGTATTGGAGAAATGTACTTCCTAAAAGCAGTCTGTAACCAGATAACACATAGTGGACAGATATATAAACAAGAAGAGAATGGATGAGTTCAAAGAGGTTTGTTTCTTCTTTTGAATCGCTCTTGTCACTACAATTCCTGCATTGACTGATCAAAACTTGCTGCTCTTTTATCCAGAGACTGGCTTGCACTGACTGATCAAAATATACTGCTGTTTCGGCCAGAGACTGGCTTGCACTGACTGATCAAAATATACTGCTCTTTTATCCAGAGATTGGCTTGCACTAACTGATCATGCTCTGTTTCGTCCAGAGATTGGCTTGCACTACTGATCATGCTCTGTTTCGTCCAGAGACTGGCTTGCACTGACTGATCAAAATATACTGCTGTTTTATCCAGAAATTGGCTTGCACTGACTGATTAAAACATGTTCTGTTTCGTTCAGAGACTGGCTTGCACTGATTGAGCAAAATATACTGCTGTTTTGTCCAGAGATTGGCTTGCACTGACTGATTAACACATGCTCAGAGACTGGCTTGCACTGATTGATCAAAACCTATTACTGTTTAGTCAAGAGATTGGTTTGATCTGACTATTCAAAACCTGCTACTGTTTTGTCCAAAGATTGGTTTGAACTGACTGATCAAAACCTACTGCTGTTTAGTCCAGAGATTGGTTTGAACTGACCGATCAAAACCTGCTACTGTTTAGTCCAGAGATTGGTTTGATCTGACTGATCAAAACCTACTGCTGTTTAGTCCAGAGATTGGTTTGAACTGACTGATCAAAACCTGCTGCTGTTCAGTCCAGAGATTGGTTTGAACTGACTGATCAAAACCTGCTGCTGTTCATTCCAGAGATTGATTTGAACTGACGACCCAATATGATGTCGTCAAGTCTCCTGGACAAATTAACGAAGACAAGCGTTTTAAAAACATTCTCTGACTAATATCTATACATTACTTTCCAGAAACTTGGAGGGGGGACTACCTTTAGTAAATGACAATGCAATAAGCAAAGAGGAAGGCTTTTAGAACAACGTCTTAAATAGGCAAGATCCTAACACTAGAAGATAACAGTAATGTGTTGATTATTCTTCCTTGATAATGATGACGCCATCAACTGGCGACCGTTGGGTGTAATAAGTCTTTTATACGTTCTCGGTTTTAGCCGTGAGTATGTTTTATACTTCATAATATGCGTAATTTACAGCAACAAAAAATGAAGTCATTCACAGACGTTTTACGTTGGGTATAAAAGAGAAAACAAGTTAGCTACGTATAACAATTAGCATTTATATTTTGTATCTATGGCTACCCGATTGTTTGTTTGTTTGTAGCTAAACACAAAGCTACACAATGAGCTATCTGTGATGTGCCAACCAGAGGTTTCGAAACTCTTTTTTTTTAGTTTTTTGTTTTAGTATTATATGCCTTCAAACTTACTGAGCCATTAGGGGGTATGGCTATCTGACGCTGTCCTTAATTTTGAGCTACTAACCAGAGGGAAGATAGCCAATCAGCAGCAACCTACCATCCGCTAGCCACACAAAAGTTTTACTGTTACTCTTTTAATACACTCATAAGTTAATTCGGGGGATATCAATACCAACAAGAACAGAAGGGTCTGTCACGAAGAAGAACGTTAAGCATTTTACGTTTGGAATAAGTCAAAGAGATAGCGTTACTTGGACCTTAAGAGGAATGTTGATAAAGGAAGTACGACCACAATTGTAATCCAAGAGATAGCGTTACTTGGACCTTAAGAGGAATGTTGATATAGGAAGTACGACCACAATTGTAATCAAAGAGATAGCGTTACTTGGACCTTAAGAGGAATGTTGATATAGGAAGTACGACCACAATTGTAATCAAAGAGATAGCGTTACTTGGACCTTAAGAGGAATGTTGATAAAGGAAGTACGACCACAATTGTAATCCAAGAGATAGCGTTACTTGGACCTTAAGAGGAATGTTGATATAGAAAGTACGACCACAATTGTAATCCAAGAGATAGCGTTATTTAGACCTTGATAGTAATGTTGATATAGGAAGTACGACCACAACTGTAATCAAAGATATAACGTTATTTAGACCTTAATAGGAATGTTGATATAGGAAGTACGACCACAATTGTAATCAAAGAGATAACGTTACTTAGACCTTAATAGGAATGTTGATATAGGAAGTAAGACCACAATTGTAAGTTAAAGAGACAGCGTTACTTAGACCTTAATAGGAATGTTGATATAGGAGGTACGACCACAATTGTAATCAAAGAGATAACGTTACTTAGACCTTAATAGGGATGTTGATATAGGAAGTACGACCACAATTGCAATCAAAAAGATAGCGTTATTTAGACCTTAATAGGAATGTTGATATAGGAAGTACAACCACAATTGTTATCTGAGAAAAATTCAAAACTTTCTACTTTCTTGTTCCAGACAAAAGGTATCGTCTAATAATCAAAAAATATATGGAGTTAAATTTGTATTCAGGACCTACATTAGTGTTTAGTTCATCATATATCATGTACTTTTAACAAACTGATGTTCAGTCTTAAATTGAGCTAGGCATGGCCTAGTAATTAGCATGCTCGGACTGTGAATCCGAGCTAGGTATGGCCTAGTAATTAGCATGCTCGAACTGTGAATCCGAGGTAGGTATGGCCTAGTAATTAGCATGCTCGGGCTGTAAATCCGAGGTAGGTATGGCCTAGTAATTAGCATGCTCGGGCTGTAAATCCGAGGTAGGCATGGCCTAGTAATTAGCATGCTCGAACTGTGAATCCGAGGTAGGCATGGCCTAGTAATTAGCATGCTCGAACTGTGAATCCGAGGTAGGCATGGCCTAGTAATTAGCATGCTCGAACTGTGAATCCGAGGTAGGCATGGCCTAGTAGTTAGCATGCTCGGACTGTAAATCCGAGGTAGGCATGGACCTAGTAGTTAGCATGCTCGGACTGTAAATCCGAGGTAGGCATGGCCTAGTAATTAGCATGCTCGGGCTGTAAATCCGAGGTAGGCATGGCCTAGTAGTTAGCATGCTCGGACTGTAAATCCGAGGTAGGCATGGCCTAGTAGTTAGCATGCTCGGACTATGAATCCGAGGGCTCACAATTCGCTGTCCATTGCCGCAGAAAATGCGCGCCACACTTTGGGGCATTGGATACGCTACAAGAGCGAAGGTCGGTTTTTTCTAGTGGTCAGATAAGATTAGCTCCAGAGTTGTAGTGAGTGCTGTTGACTAGCTGCTTTTCCTCTAGTTTATCAGGTCATAGTTAGAGATGGCTATGCGCAGATAGTCATTTGTATAGTTTTTGCGAACATTCTGAAACAAATACAGCTCTAAGTTACTCAATAACTTGCTTACAAATGATAATTTATGTTTTCAAATAAAAAAATAAGTACAAATTCTGAATGGTTAGAGGAAAACCAAATTTTCACAAGATTTCTACAGAGTATCATCTTGGCTGTGGTTAGAATCTTTCGATTATAACACTGCTCGGCTGATTTTTAAACCAATGACTGCACGCGATACAAATTGCATCTGAAGCAGAATGTTGTGCAGATATGTTAGAATAACCTGACTATTTTGCTTTTATTGAGTTGTGATACTGCATAATGCGTTTCTATAATTGTAATAAATATGCGTATGTTTTATACCAAGCGAAAACAGAAATTTGGAAAGATATTCCAACAAAGTGAACAATATATGAAGGAGTCAAAGTTTATAAGTAGGCTTATTATAAGTATTTCTTAACCGGTTTCCTGAAGTAGGTGTCACTTTCCGAGAAGATATGGGTCTGTTATATCTCGGGTCTTCCTGTGTACTTGAGATCATCATCCTGGTAACTGATTTCACGAAGTAGATGTCAATCCCCGGAAAGATATGAGCCTGGTTTATCTGCGTGTCATCCTGTGTACTTAACTTGAGATTATTACTCCAATAACCGGTTTCGTGACGTACTTGTCACTCCCCAGGAAGATATGGATCTGCTTTATTAACGGGTCTTCCTGAGGATTAAACTTGAGGTTATCATTCCAACTTACATCTGACATGAACAGTTTGAACAATCCGTCGCAAACTGATGAGAGTGGGGAGTTGAATAAAGGTGCTACAAACCCAAAATATATAAAGTATTTACATTATAACTTTATATATGTGTGCTTAAAAATCAAACTATAAACAGACAGGTGATATTATACCATTTGCAGAGTCCTAAAAAGGATATAATATCAGAAAGATAACTGTGGTGATAGTAACATGAACGAGTTGAGGATATCTCGTATCAAAAATTCTCTTTCAATGCAGGTAACATAGCTAACCTACGACGACCTGCTTTTAAAACCTCAGTTTTAAGTGCAGAATTGGGCGTTTTAAGTGTGGTGGTTTGAACAGTTCTCTCATTTGTAAGGTCAACATTATTGTTCAAAAGATTTGTTTACGAAGTTATGGATAAGAATCAATGCCGATAATACATAAAAAATAGTAAAATAGAAATATTAGGAAAAATTTTTATCATGTGATCGAGTTCAAATAAATATGAATCTAATAGGCTGAACTATGTTGTATGTAATAATACCAACATAAATCTAGTAAGCTGAACTATGTTGTATGTAATAATACCAACATAAATCTAGTAAGCTGAACTATGTTGTATGTAATAATACCAACATGAATCTAGTAAGCTGAACTATG